>NW_027397087.1:2581593-2589400 GCF_003265705.2 Callorhinus ursinus | reverse complement strand
CACACACACACACACACACACACACACACACACACACACACACACACTCCAGTTCTCTTACCACCAGTGGAGGGAATGACCAGATGTAGATCGAAAAGTCTCTCTTCATTCAACCCAAGTTCTTTCCCATGCCAGTGTGTATGTGGGACCCAACCATAGCTGAGGAATTCCTCCTTCTGAAGCAGACTTAGCCCTTCTCTTAGGAGCTGGTTGTACTCTCTCCTTTCTACTCACTACATCACCTCTTCTCAAAATTATGAACCAAGAAACCATCTATGTTTAATCCTATTCCACTCTTACTCTGTTTACATCTTCAAATAAAAACGCTTTCTGTTTGTTTGACCTCTTTGCCAACTCTGGCTCTTTTACAATTATTCTTGTCACTTTTGACTCTCTGTCTCATATCCAACTGCCCCCCCTGCCATTCTTATTCCCCAAATCCTACTGCAGACATGCAGTTTCTACCCCTTCCAGCTTATTCTACACATCAATGTATGTTTCCTGAGTCACAATTCAGAAAAAGGTTGAGTTTCTTAATCTCTTAAACCCTTTGCAGTCTGGCAATGGCAATCTATCTTTTCAGCCACATCACCCCCCCCATTTGGACATTTGATTACCACTCCCTCACCCAAACCTTCTCTAGATCAATAAATGATATGACCAGCCAGCCAGTTACTCAAGTAAAAACCCTAGGAATTATCTTTGAGTCCTCTCTTGCACCCCCCACATTCAATCCACCACCAAGCCCCTTGACACTACTTGCATAACATCTGCCCAGTCTGTCCATTTGAATTAACACCTATCTGAACCACCATTATCATTTCACTGGGCAACTAGAGTACTTCCTGTTTGGTCTCTTCTTGCCTCTCTACAATCCAGTTTCCACACATCTGATGAGAGCTACGTTAAAACATAAATCAGATCACCTAACACCCTGTTTAAAACTGTCCAGTGACATTCCATTCTACCTAGACTAAAATCCATACTTCTGCCCCTATATCATCTGGCTCATGTGGACCTGTTTGACCCCAGCCTTTACCACCTTAGCATCTCCCACTATGCAGCAACCTCACTGGCCTTCCTTATATTCTTCTTACATACATTTTCACTGACAGTCTTCACTAGCTTTTTCCTTCTCCCAATAATGCTTTTCTCCCTAAACTTTGCATGGCCACTATCTTTGTCATCAAGCTCTCAGCTTAATATACCCAATATCAAGTAGCTGCTAGGACATTGTCACCACACCCTGCATAGCACTTATCTGATATTTCTTGTTGGTTTTTTGATTGTATGTTTATTTTCTGTCTTGTTCACTGCTGAATTCCCCCATCTCTACAACAGTGCTTCGCTCTCAATAAGTGTATGTAATGGATAGATGAACCTCACTTTCCCATCTCTCTGCCCTGTCTACAACACTGGACAGTATTCCCGATGGGGAATGATAGCATCAATGACCAGAGGTAGATTGGGTTGGTATGGAGACAGGAAGGCTGATGAACAGGAAGAGAGAATGACTTGACTACAGGGGACCATCTTTGTTGAATGATAGTTAAGAGATGAGGTCACTTAAGATCTTCAACATCAAACCAAGAAAGTTTGGGTCAAATCTGATAAGTTATAGAGGTACCCTTCTTAAACCTAGGTAAACAGAGACTGTGAATTCCATGAAGTCAGTGATGCTTGCTTCAGTCGCTACTATAAACCCAACGCCTAGAACAAACTGGGTACTCAATAAATCGTTGAAAGTCTAAGTGAATGAATGGACATGGTATAATCTTTAGGAGTCTTTGTTTGGAAATAGTTTATAAGTCCGGATAGAGATAAGAAAACTATAGAATAGAATTTCTTAAAATCTGGACAAGGGCTATGTAAGTGATTTATTAAAATGCAGTTTCCTATGCCTTTCCTAAGACCACCGAATATTGGGATCAAGAATCTGACTGTTATGAGTTTCCTTTGTTTCTTCTAAGCACACTACAGTTTGAATGTCTGTCCTAGAAGGGTTGAAATGATGACAGGCCCTAAAGTAGGATCTGTATTTGAGGGAATTCGCAAATGAGGACAAGTTGCCAGAATTTTGCCAAGTATAGGAAAAAGTCAGAATGACTCTTTCCAACCTAGCAGGCAGAGAAGGACACTGGCGTGATAGAATACAGGACACTCATGCACCAGTATGAAAAGGCCTCCTCTTTTAAAAATGTGGAAGGTAATAGCTTTTCACCTTTTGGGAAACGATGTAAAGGCATGTGGAAGGTGAAATGTGAAACTAAGCTAAGAAAATTATGTGTCCCCCAAACCATGAAAGGTACTACACTATAATAAATACCAAAGGTGTTTCCCCTGCATTCCACAGTGTGAGAGGGCTGAAGACAAATACATCCCATTTCTTCTTGTCAAAACGTATATTACAGGCATGCTACCCCTGTTTATTTCATAGTGAAAGCATTGCATATGTCTCAGTAAATAGCTCTTTGTGCAATAAATCCTTGAAATTGGCTTCCTCCCAGCCATGAACAGATATAACATTGGAGCAATGCTAGAAAGCAAGGAAGCAATGCCAGAGATCTAATTTGAGGAAAGATCTGAATGCAAATGTCTCCAGCAAATAGTAACATTTTAGGAAGTTGTTCAGTTTTCCATAGTTCAGATTTTATTCATTATTCTCAGGCTTTAGAATCTAGAATCCATACTTAGAATCAGATTTTTTTTTTTGATGTACAGATGGACTGAGGCCAGTGAATGCTACTCATGAGAAGAAATCTTAAAACATGGAACTACTTTGGGCACCTGATAGCCTCTGTATTTTTGTGTTATGGGAAACCTGACATTTAGAATACCCAGTGAGTTAAATACCCAAAAGTAAATCAGCCCTTCCCAGCATGATGGCTAAATGTTTAATATAAGCATGTAGACTAGTCATCATAAAACCCCAAGTTCCTCTTGTCAGTTTCCAGTTAATCACTATCACATGAGAGAAGTGAAGTTAAGGAAGGTCGGCTGACAGAAGTGAGTATTGGAACAGGCCGACGACTATACCCATGAGACTGCTTTCTTCACTGTAACCGTCTTGGAAGCTCTGATTTTTTTATTTGAGTTTGTTGCAAAAGTAAAGATAATATATTGGGAGAGTCTATGTGAATTGTTCTAAAGATAAGAGCTTTCTGTTTTTTCTCTAAGCTGAATAAGAAGTAAGGTTGATGCCAATTTAAAAAAAAAAAAAGGCAGAAAAAAATAAAACTACTGGTTGAAAATTTATGCCATAAAATTTGAGTCACACATCAGTGATGTGGGGATACAATAACTAATCACTTCACTGTCAAGGGACCTATGACTGTCTTGCCAAAGAAAAGGCCAAAAGCTAATTAAGGCAGTATACTTGACAGTAACAATTTCCTCACTACCACCCCCCAAAAAAAATGTCTGATGAAATCAACACATCACTGAAGAGAACATATTTCAACATAAAAAAGGATCATAATTTGCTTCATAAAGTTCTTTGCTTCATAGATGACCATTCCTGGGGCATCTTCATACAGGAATTCTAGGTCAAGAAACAAATCTGATGAGAGAAATACTTTAAACTTTTTAAAACATGCTAACAATTCCTCCTGGACAATCTCAGTTCAAATACTGAAAGAAAGATCTTGAAGTTATATATGCATTCAGTCAATAAATACTTATGTACAACTTCATATCTGCATGATATGTTTCAGTGCCAACCGTCAGAACCATGCTCAGCTTGATCCAGCAATGAGAAGGAAGCTAAGAGACCCCTCCCTGCCATGAAGATCCTCAGATTGTCTGAAGCCTCAGAGCATAAAGCCAGTGGGTTCTTTTGCTTGGTCCCCTCACTATCCAGGCCGTCCAGATAGGGCATGCCCAATGCAGAAGCAGAGGAAAAGGAAAGAAGTGATCTTTATCCAAGGCTCAGAGCTTTGGACATAAATGTTTAGTCAAATGTTCCAAAAGAGAAAGAGCCCTTCTGTGTCCTTGGCTTATTGTGAAACAGCGAACTTTAAAAATATGAAGACCCTCTTTCTTCATCTTAATACTGTGATACTTCTATCATTTTTATCACTTCCCCCAACACGGATAAAGATCTAGTCATACACTAGATGGAAAAAGTGTTTTCTTTCTGCAAAGAGATATGTTTTTGTGGTTTTCTATGTCAAGGACAACTGAGTTCAGAAGGCATAAATTAGTTTTATTTAGAGTCTGAATTTATACAAGACAAAAGACATTTTATTTTCACTCAAGTTTGGTCTTAAAACCATGTCACTTTGTTCTGAAGGTGTATTTTTATTTTTGTAGATATTAGATTTATAGACCTTTCGTGAAGGATAGATAGTATCGTTAAGTATAGGTGTATTTTAATCAGTTAGCAAAGTGCTAATAATCAATTGCATTTAGTGAATGAATGTTTAAAAAAGAATTTCGGGCGCCTGGGTGGCTCAGTTGGTTAAGCGACTGCCTTCGGCTCAGGTCATGATCCTGGAGTCCCGGGATCGAGTCCCACATCCGGCTCCCTGCTCAGCGGGGAGTCTGCTTCTCCCTCTGACCCTCCCCCCTCTCATGTGCTCTCTCTCTCGCTCTCTCAAATAAATAAATAAAATCTTTTAAAAAAATAAAAAATTAAAAAGAACTTCAAAATTCACGTTTTCAAACATACTGTGTACTCTTTTATTATTCATTGGGTGATACCATTGTAATTACCTGGAAACAAATAGCCCCTGACTAATGTTTCCCCGGGTCTGGTCCTCCTTTCAACAAAAACTAATTAAATGTGTTAAGAAAGCAAAAATTAAGAATAAATTTCATCCTTTGTAGTCAAGAAGGACAAAATACTTTTTTTTCAGATTAGACTGCTTTTCATCAGGCATAAAAAACCATAGCACCAGAAGCATAAACATAAGAGAAGTAAGTCACTTTCAATAACTTAGCTTAAAAACAATTAACTCTGGGTCATTTCTCAAAGTCCATCTTCTCTGTCAGGAAAACAGAGTAATTTAGAGATACAGAATACCTTTTCCTAAATATTTCCAATCCAGGCCTCCAACTGGATGATAAGTAGGTAAAGAAAGAATTATGTAACAATGGCTCAGGTGCTCCCAAGCTGTGAACACCCATCTTGCCAACGTCAAAAACTCATGAGTAAAGGGATGCACACTTTCGTCACACTGCCTCTTCAAAGCTAAACTGTGTCAGTTATGGAAGGTTTCTAGCTCTACCTCTCTTTTCTATCGCTCCCATTCTTAGTCTTTTTTTTTTTTTTAAGATTTTATTTTTAACTAATCTCTGCACCCCAGGTGGGATTTGAACTTCCAACCCCAAGATCAGGAGTCACATGCTCTACGGACTGAGCCAGCCAGGCACCGCACCTCCCATTCTTACTCTTCAGGAAGATTGTGCACAAACCACACAGAGCAGGTTAGCAGGCTTCTCTGAGATCGGGAGGGACTCAGATCCCTTCCATTTTTTGAGGCTCCCAGTACACTAAAAATTAAAGATATGTTAAAACGAGGTTTACAAAATTTGTGGCATGTTTTAAAAGTTCAGTCTTGACAATGAATCTCAGTGATAGTGTGGATAGCCTCATTAGGAGACAACATCAGGAGTCTAAATCTGAGGCCCTACATGAAGATGAGAACAGACCAAACGGCTCCCCTGCTCCCTCTATAATTAGCCTGCTATTTACTCCCTGCTTTCATTCTCTCGCGGTTTTCTAACAGGTTTCTCTGCCACCAGTATTTCACACCTCCAATCCATCCTCCATCATGCTGCCAGAGTGATCTTTTGAAAATGCCTGTTTGATCATGTTATTTCCCTGTTTAAAACCCTCACATTTCCAGTCATCTGCAGGATGAGTCAGGCCGCTTCACAAGGGGACCGCGGAAGCCTTTCCTCGCTCCAGCCAGCCCAGCTCACCACCCCATTCCCACCTCCCAGGGCATTCCTTCTCTCCAGCTTAGCATCCCTACTCTGCACGCATTGATCTGCTCACACTGTTTTCAGAGGCTGGATTGTTGTCTTTCTGCAGTTGCCTGAGAAGCACCTGTTCTTTCTTCAGGATTCACCCCAGCCTTCATGACCCCCTCAGGAGGCTCTGGCCACTGTCCTCTTTCTGGCCCCATTGTACCCAGTTACTTTCATCATGGTCTTTATCACAACGGCCACACTTACTCGCTTATGAGTTTGATTCCCCTTACTATGCTTAAAGTTTCACCATTCCATTTTTGAAGCTTAAAAAGTACCTTAATCTCGGCTGATAAGAGTTAAAATAATGTTACTGAAAGACTTTTATCACGGATAAGTAGAACCGTGTTTTGCAGGGGAAGTCTATGTAATTTTTAAAAAGCCATCAGCTTCTAAATTCCCTGAGCTTCTAAGCCTCTCCATGACAATCTCCATACATCTCTTCATTTTCTCATATTTAAATCTGCTTCTCTTCAAGCATTGAGGGACAAAAAAAATTTTAAGTTTTTATGCAATTTTATTATTTCTCTCTTTGGTTTTATTGCTGCAGTATTTTTTTTTTCCTGCTACTTGTTCATCTCAAATGTATAACGTTTCTGCTACGTGGTAGATTAAGTGACATTCACAAGCCTGGCCTGGTCACCCCCATACCATCCATGAATGATAGCTTGTCCCGCGGGGAAATGTATTTTAAGTTGCAAACATTCTGCCTCAAAATTCTCTTGGAATTTAGCACCTTTGTAGGTTGTGGAGTCTCTACCAAGTTTACAAAACCTGATACATACTAGTTGAAGGTATTCATTCAGCAAATATTTATTGATTAACATTTACCAGGATGAATGTCAGGCTCTAAGGAGAGGGAGTGAGATAAATTAGGGCCCTGCCTTCAAGAGGTTTACAATCTACCCGTAGATTTTGCCAAAAATCGGTATATTTCTCTTTCTGCCTCTCTAGTATTTATTGCTGCTCCTAAAAACAGATAAATTCTATTTATGATCTTAGCCACATAGAAAACAGCTATTATGAGAAGAGTAAATTAACGTTTATCCTTCTGAGAAGCACTTCATAGATATTAGAAATATTTTGTCATGTTTATTTCCTTAAATACTCATTTAAGATCATAATCGTGGAAGAATATTTTCCTTTTTAATGAACTTCCCTCCATCTCAAAGAGACTTGTGATATTTTGTTATTTCATAATATCTACACCGATCCTTGAACATCCTTTTGGAAGGATTCTTCAAACTGTACATTCATTTTTGTATCCCTCTTTTTCTCCAGTCTAGATGAAAGATCCATCCAATATTTGAGGCCCTCATTTATTGTCTTCTACCAAGAGAAAAAGGATAATGGGTCTAGAGATGTAAGGTCTTTAACAATGTACAACCCTAAGCATTTAATATGTGAATTAGTGGACTTTAAATGGTTATCCTTTAAGCAGATCAGAATTATTCTTGGCAACTAATGGATGTATCTGTACAATGGAATTTGCCCATTAATGATAGAAAGGTTTCTAAAGATCTTTTAACATGAGATAAATAAAGCAGTAGATCAACAGAAGATAGGTACATTTCATAATAATCACTCTGAAAGAGCTATTTCAAGTAATAATTACCCACTCAGAAATGATGGGGGAATTTCTAATGGCTATAACTGTAAGATTCACTTACCATGTGGCAAGACAAACCTGCTATTTCCCCAAGCTTAAAAAGGAAACATTCATTAATGGGAAAATAATGTCTTAATTCACTCTGTTAACATTTTTAAATTAAATTAATAAAATACAGTGTTTTCATCTCTGCAGTTTTACTCACTTTCCTAAGGATAATATTTT
>NW_027397087.1:2558047-2581583 GCF_003265705.2 Callorhinus ursinus | reverse complement strand
GAAGTTGTGAGATATATATATATATATATATCATATATATATGTTTTAAACACAATAGAATATTAGTTAGCCATAAAAGATGAAGAAATCTACCATTTGTGACAACATGGATGGACCTTGAAGGACCACAAACTCATAGAGAAAGAAACCAGATTTGTGGTTACCAGAGGCAGGGGATTGGGAAGAGGAGGAATTGGAGGAAGATGGTCAAAAGGAACAAACTTCCAGTTATAAGATGAAGACATCCTGGGGATGTAATATACAATGCGATGACTATAGTTGACACTGTTGTATGATAAGCAGGAAAATTGTTAAGAGTATAAATCCTAAGAGTTCCCCTCACAAGGAGAACATTTTTTTCTTCCTTCTCTTCTTTATACTGTATCTATATGAGATGACAGATGTTAGCTGAACTTATGATAATCATTTCACAGCATATGTAAATCACACCAGCTACATAGATAAAACTTATAGAGTGATGTATGTCCATGATTTCTCAATAAAACTGGAAAATAAATAAAAAGTGAAGAGTTAAAATAAAGGATTTAAGTTCACATTTTTCTTTTACCCCAAGGTAGTTTTACTTACTTCTTCATACAAGTCAGAAAAAAATGACAGTTATGATCATGGTCTGTTAACTTTTGATTTTGTAGTTTATTTTGCAGTGTGTTTCTGTTCCCATTTGTAAGAAAATAACTTACCTAAAATGACTGGGGATCTTTTTTCCTCCTTTGATTATAGCAACGTCAATTGTGTTTTCAATTGGTGTCCTGGGTGGTTTTTTTTTTAATGTTATGTTAATCACCATACATTACATCATTAGTTTTTGGTTTCCTGGGTGTTTTAATGTAACAATACAAATATTGCCCCTCATAAGTCTTGTTCAAAACCCTTTCAGGTCAAAACCCAGCTCAAATATTCAATATCCACTGAAGTCATACACTTACGAGAAATAACTTTTGACCTTAAAGTCTGTATAGGAATCAAATGCCAGACAAGCTGTTTTGTGTGTCTCTCATCAACAGCAAAACTGTGGTTTGTTTCAATACAATAATGTCAGTGATGAAATATGCAGGGAAAGCAAGGAATTGAAATAAAATTTAGTGAAATGTTCTCTCTACCTTATTTTATTTATGCATTGCACTGCAGCCCAGTAATGACCCAGATTTCTGTAAAAATATTTACTTAACTCTGAAAATATGTGTAGCATTACATATTGTGATAGTATAATCAAATTAGATATAATCTTCTTATTCTGGGGCTATGACACTATATATCTCCAAATTTGAAATCTGCTGAAGTTTCTTTGCTTCTGAGAGACTTAAATCAACTCAGATCTTTAAGTGTGTAGCTTCATTTATTCTGAACGAAATATAATTTCCCTTTTAGGGAAGAGAGTATCTTTAAAAGGCTCATTAATAAAATCCTAACAAGGCATCTTGGATTTTGGAGAATACCCATGTCATTTTTATGAGTTAGGTATGGAAAGTTGTAAAATGTAAAGATAAGATTTCTTATCAAATACACAACAGCAAAATGTTCCTGACGAAACTGGAACATTCTAAGAAAGTCGAAAACTTTTCTAATGCCTTTGTAAAACAGCAAAGTAATTATGCTGATGCCTTATGAACCAAAGATTTTATTTTCTTCTTGTGACTTGGGTACAGTAGACACACCTATAGAAAGAAAAATTGGCACCCCTTGTTAGGTTTGTAGCCCAGATGGCCTTATGGCTTTAACTTTGAGGATATAAATGGTCTGTTTCTGGAACCATGTAAATATGCAAAGAAAATGCATGCCAATTTACCAACTGAAAGGACTATTTGAAGAAATGTAAATGTAAGAACATTAACAGGGATCCAAGATCTGTAATAAATAAAGGCTGAAACTGAGAAAAAAAAAACCTGCCCCCCAAAAGAAACAAAAAAAAACCTCAGACTGTGGATAAATATAATCATTGTAATAAAAGCAGAACTTGAATCCAACAACAATAAAATTTTACCTAAGGCTATCAGTTGGCATCAAATGGAGGATCAGTGATAATGGGAAGCATAAGAAGGGCATAAAAATTTTGGAAGCTGTTAAAATCGTCAAAGGTCAAAATACTTTGTTTTAATCTAGCAACACATTCATTTTCCAACTAGGCTCATTCACATATGGCCTTGTGCCCATTGCACTATTGCACATTGGCAGTTCACAGTTTATTAGAGGCATCCAAACTACCAACAGATATAAATCACAGAATCATTGATCTTCAAAGAACCTCAAGAAATGATCTGGTCTGCCCCCTAAACAGATATTTAAACCATTCAAGACAAAATATCACCTGTCTAATTTTAGAAATCCTCAGGAAAATTTCTGCCGCAGTTCTTTCTGTTCAAAGATAATTTAACACATTTACCTGTTTTGCTTTGTGGCCCCTGAGTTCAGAGCATAAACTACAATTTTATTTAAATTAAGCCAGCTTAGAATTTTTTCCTTTCTGCAAATGTCTCTTTTCTTTATTTGATCTTCAAAACTGCTGAGCTGATTTTAATATTAAAAAAAAAAAAACTTACTCCTAGGCTGTAAACCTGCATGACGAATTCCAGCCCAAAGCAACATTTTATGATCCAGTGTCAAGTTCTTGAAAAATGAAAAATGAGAGGAAAGAGAGATTTAACTGTAATGTGGATACATTTTGGACTGGATGTTAACCAATTGAATAAGGTGTGTGTGTTTAAGCATAAAAGCTGACTGTATTTGTCTTTTCTGATTTGAGCATGCAATACCTTTTATTTTCATAATCAGGGCCAAATGTATTTTGTACTCTGGACTTGAACCAGAACTCAAAAGGGGAATGAAAGAACATTATCCATGCAAGCAATAAATTTGAGGCAAGTTCTAATTGAAAAAAAAAAAATCCCACCATCTATTCATTTTTAAAGCATGAGCTGCGTTCAACACATAAATCCTTCATTATTCATACATGGAAGTATGTGTTTAATGATTAAGTCTCTAAGGATTTATTTGATAGAATAATCTAAATGTCTTTTTTTAAAAAGGCAAATGAAACGTGGTTTTTAATTTTTTAAAGGACAAGTTACAAAGCATGCAAAAATATAACACAGACTCTTAGTTTTTAAAACTATATCTACAATTTGCCTATCCATTGGTTTATTCATCTGGATATCAGTAACATACAGACTTGATCTAATAATGGCTAATTATGCAGTTGTTTATCAGCTCATTTGAAACATTTTGAGATTCAGTCTAGCTCAGCAAATTACTGTGCTTAAGGCAGTTCTGTATTCTAGAAAATTATAATATCCCCAGAAGGCAAAGAATTAATAATAAAAATCCTCTTTTGTAAAAGATTATCATTGCAGAGCAAATGGAGCAGATCTTCCCTATCCTACTGCATTTAATATTCTCATTTTTTCCCTGAAACTTTGATGGAGAGGCAATGAGAATATCTCTGTTTTATTAACTTATTAAGAGGCACATTTATAGAACTCGTGCACTATATTGATTCCTAAAGCTGCAATGCTGCTAAGAGCCAATAATCACAGAAGAGCAGGATGATTCAATTTATTAGCCCAGAATGTTTCTGAAACTCAGTAGAGCCCAAATTTTCACCCAATTCAGAGAGCCTGGTTATTTAACTTCTCTGATCCTCCATTTTTTCATCTGTAAGAGAGAGGTAAGAACCAAAGTCAGCCTCTGGATGTTGTGAGGAGTGAATGAGACAATGCGTGGAATGCACCTAATACAACGCCTGTCTCCAGTAAATAATGTAGTTTTAGTTATTATTATGGCTATGATGGTCATTACTTCTTGTGGTGCAGGACTCAAATAAGATGTATGCATTCAATTAGCCATTTGCCTCAGTAGTCCTGCAACTTTTCAATCTCAATATTTTTATATCAGCTGAAAGTTTAACAGGACCTTCCGCTCCAGCACTTTTTAGCCCAAAACTACCTCACCAAGCCAACATCCAACCAGTCAGAATGGGTGGGATACGACGATATGAGATAAATCACCTACACAAGAGTTTGGAATCATTCCAACTTCATAGCAGTTGGCCTTGACAACACAGTATTTTAAAAAGCCCTTGGGGTTGCTTCTTTGGGACTATACCAAAGAGTTTTGAACTTTTTCTTCATGATTCAGATTTTGTCATAGATTTCTGCCACCTGCATTTCCTCCACATTGGATCATTGCATCATATTTTAAGAAGAAAAAAATCTTTAAAAACTATTCAGATGCCTTAGCTGGAACATATGAGACTATTTGCTTTATAGCGTTATTTGCACAGAATATATGTATCAACTTCATTTATTTTGTCGACCAGGACTACTTTTTGACTTCCTGATAAAGTGTAGTGTGCTACCTTTAGTTTATAAATATGCCTGAAACCTCCCTCTCCCTCTTTACTTCTCTCCCACCCTCCCTCCTTCCCTCTTTATCTCTTTCTATATATGTACCTATACAAAATTTATATACGTGTATGTGTATATATATGTGTGTGTATATATGCATACATACACAAACTATATCTTCATTTGTATATTTGAAGAGTTCAGTTAATGAGTGCTTCTCATAAACCGGTATCCTAAAGCTAAACTTGGGGGCTGATGGTGGCTCAATTTCCCCTTGCAGTTCTTGGCTTCTAGATATCTCCGCCTCTCTTGGTTTGGGAAAACAACTCATGTTGCAGAGCATTTCAACTTAGGGACAATGAACATACTATTAAGCTTTTATTCTTTTTTTTTTTTTTTTTGCCCTGAAATGCGAAAAGTAAACTATCCAAATAGTAGAGACTAACTATATAAGTTAGCTATTCTTCACCTCACTCGATAGCCAGTGCCTGATTTTTTCTGATTTTAAAACATGCAAGCAACTTTGCTTAACTTTAAAAACACCCAGGAAGAGCCTCTTCCCCTTGATTATTCCTCCAGCATTCCTAAGGGAAAGTGAAATCCATTCCAGGGGTTACATATGTAGAAGAGTAAAATGCAACCGAAAGAGGAAAAGTCCACGCAGGGTGCAGAAGCCAACTGCTGTAAGAAGCGGAGGCCTGCTGGAAAGCAGTGAGCCGGAAATGTGTTTCTACTCTGTAGACTCCTGGGACCTCAGCATGTGGGAGGAGAAAGTTTTGCACCCCTTTCATCGCGGGAAACTGTTAAATGGGCTCTGTGTCTCTCTCTACTTACCACCGGGATGGTTTAGAAAAAGCTAACCTGGAAGGGGCAAGGTGTCTTTCACCGAAGGTTTCCAGAATCCAATCAAAACCCCTTGCACCGGGCCGGGAAAGCACCTCCTTTCTTTGCACCCATCACAAGCCCGTGCTGGTGCTGTTTCTGCTGTTTCGTCTCTCCATGTTCAGCCTGCTGGAATCGCCGTAAGTCACCTGGAAGTTAGGCGATGAGCAGTCTGTGTTGTGGTAAGAATTAAACACCACTCACGGAGCGTCTGTGGCCTCTCCCCACGGCGGGCCAGGCAGGAGTCACCTTGGCCGAGAGACAAAATGCAGAAACTGTCAGGGTGCCGCCTGCGCTCTCTCAGACTGGGGGAGTAAATGGAAATTTTCACTTTCCGGCTGCATGTGTTGATCCGCAGTAGCCATATTATGGAATTTCAATTCCTCCTCCTCCCTCGAGGAACTAATTTATTCTCATCCTGACAGGATCACGAAAAGAGTTTGTAGAGTCTCGCCGTAGTGCCGTAATGCAGAAGGCAGAGTGACGTTTTTAATAGAAACATAACAGCTCTTAAATTTCATTTGCAACATCATCAGTAGACTAAGTGCATGTTGGGCATATTAAAAAGAGGTTTGGGGAATTTGATGCTTCTTCGTCTTGGGCTGAAGTCAATACAGATGTGACAAGTCCGCCGAATGACAATCATTGATTGGCAAGAAGTTACAAATAACTAACCATCCTCTTTATCTAAAAGGTATTTTCTTCCACGCTAGAGTCCCAAGTTATGTGGGACGCTTTTCATCGTAAACACCCTAAGAATCCGTTATTTAATTCACACACCTTTTGGATCATTGAAAGAATCAGTCAGAATTAAGAAATTATTTTCTGACAACTCATATGGCAGGGTGAAGAGCGGTCAATTTAAAATTATATGAAAAAATGGGCATTTCTGTAATGTTGCTGCTTACCACACATGTACTTTTAACCAGATTGACAGTATATAGCATGAGCGGTTTAATTTTCTTTAGCACAGTACAAATTCTCTGCATTTTTTCTAATTACCACTTCCTACAAGTCAGCTCAAATAGGAATAGACTCACTCGGTTCAGTTCAATTTCCACAGCTTGACAGGCATTGATATCAAAATTAATTCTAAAATGAAACTTCATAAAAGAAAATCCTATTTGACAAAAGAACTATTGTGCTTGAGTCACAGTTCCATTTGCATTGCGGAGTCCCATTTTTGTTTTTATTGTATATGAAATAATGCTGAGGGAGAGATTGAATACCCAGAGAGAGTTCATTTGAGGCATCTTGATGGTATCTGCCATATGCAAGTAAAGCAGAAGCTGTTTTTATGACATCTTCAGAACTTGAAGATTGAATTACAGTTTCAGTAATCATCAGCTCCCTTTCTCCAGTGTCACTTTTTGGTAATATATTGCATAGAAAAGACTTATGGTTCCAGTTTTATAAGCTTGCAATAAAAATATAACAACTGTTGTATTAAATTATTTAAGTTGTAAACCATTGTGGAAAAGGAGAAAAAGTTTTATCGACACAGAGGCTGAAAAACTGATTATAATGGAGAGCAAAATGTATTGTGCTGATTATTCCCAAGTTTTCACCTAGTTTAGCATATTGTAAATCTTCAAGATCTCCTTCAAATCAAGGTTTGGGTATTTGTTGATTATTTAGAACTGGCAATGGTGAGAGAAAAACAGAGTCTGTGCAGTTCCCGGTCACCAATTTATTTTAGCAGAGCTATGAGCACAAATAAAGTCCAAAAAAAAAAAAGGTAACAGAGAGAGACTTAAGGTTAAGTAGAAGATGCTAACTGAAAGAAACCTAAATATGAAATGATCACATTCCTTCAGAGCAATATAGACCCTAGACATTGTCTCATCTTTCTAGAATGTTTTTCGGATGTTATACTGGTTTTATGGGCACTCAGTACCTCTATTTCTAGTGAGCTACACTATTCTGCTGCTGCGTACAAAAGGTACTAGGCTAGGATGTTTTCTCCACTATTCCTCTATATGTCTCCTATGTCTTCCCGTCCCATGCCAGGCTTCCAGAACTTTCTGTCCACCAGTGCCTCCTTTCCCTTGCATTTCTAGGCCCCACCTAGGAATCTGGGAGCATTCTCTGGCTTGGTCAGAATGTTGGCATCCCATGCCGCTGCACACCCACATTCCCTCTCTGCCTAAACAGTTAGTTGCTGGATATTTAAACACAGCTCAGATCAGTCATCCACACACACTTCCTGACCACCTGGAAGCCAAAGGAGATCCCCTGGACTAAATCATCAGATTTTATCTCTCTAAAGGAAATTAGAACAAGGAAGCCCCATATGTCCACCTGGGAAATCAAACCACACAGAGGATGCACAATAACTATGAGTTAGTTGATCCATGAGTGGTGTTCATAACAGTAATTCTGGCACTCTTACCTGCTGTTACAGATCTTTTCTCCCTCTCACCTAGACTCAATAGCAGCAAACTGGCCATATTCTCACTTTGATGGCGGTGATAATAATAAAAATAATATAACTTATATGTGCCAGGCACTACAGGTTAATTTATTTAATCCTCATATATCAAATGACATAAGTATTATTCTAATTCTACAGAGGAAGGCATTTAAGTCTTATTCAAAAATCACATAACTACAAAGTATCAGAATCATGATTCAAATTAAGCACATGGCATTGATGTGCTTACCAACTATACTACACTTTACTATCATGGGAATAATTCCATCTCTAGGAAGGAAAGAGTAGGATTACAAAGAAGTGTGGAAGATCGGGTATTCCTCTCTGGTGTCTACTGTCCTCTCATTTGTTATACGTTTGTGGTGTGCAGGTAATGCGTCAGAATCTACCCACGGTCTGAGGACATAAAATGTAGGGTTACTGCTTCCATTATCCATTGGAAAGGAAAACCAGGTAAATGACAGCAGTTCAGCATGATGCTGCAATTGAAATGTATACAAGGTACTGTGATAGCACTGGGGAAGAAAGAAAGCCCAAGGAATTCAGTGCTTTTACTTGTCGACAGCCTGTCTCCAGGAGATTAGTAGATCCTCTAAGGGAGAATCCAGAATAGCTTCATCCTCAACTAAGAAGTTTTATAAAAGTGACTGCCTGCTTCCCCTTCCCTGGACTAAGAAGGAAAACACTTGGTTAGGTCCCATCTCCACTGATTTACTTGGAATCAGAGGCTCTTTCTTTTTCCTTCCACACCTAGAGCTTTATGAGCCAGGAGCACTCAGATCAATTTGGGGCAATTCATGTCAGTAATCCGGAATTGGAAAATAACTCTCTTGGGCCACTTCCCTGACATCTGGAATCCATGAAGGTACAGTGCTTGGTTTAATTAGAACCTCCTACACCTCCACTTTCAACTTCACAGCAATGAAACTTGAAATTAAGTAGCCATAGATATATGGATAACTAGAAACAAACTATCAGTTTCCTTGGCCTCCCTAACAGATGATTATCATCATCAGGACATTCCACCAATTGGGCTGGCCTCACTGCATGGACATGGCCCAATAGTAGAGAACCACAATATTTCCTCCACAAATCCAAAAGGTACCATGAGCTCCCTCTGAGAATACTCCAGAAAGTACTAGATACTTCCCATTCTTTCTATTATTAAGAACCATGAACTTGAGTTCATAGTAGAGCAGTCAGGGTAGGTACTAGTCACTATGTTTAGCTTCCCAGATGTACAGTTTTATAGAACAGCCAGAAACTGAAAATGCCCCAGTAAAGAAAAGGAAAAACTTCATAAATGATCTAGGATAGCTAAAGTCCCTTTTCTTCCAACCCTGGTAACCAAAGTTCTTCCTCTTCTACCTAAAAATGGCAAGTATCTTTGTAATCAAAGTCTGTTAATTCTTCTACAGGGCAAAAACAGGGTGTTTGGCTCCTGGCAACAAAATCTGTGGGACTACAACTAGAAAAATCTTAAGAACAGGTTGCCTGACTCGCCTTGAATAAAGAAAGCTGTTAGGAGCTTCCGACAGAATGAGGGCAGAAGAGAAGAAGATCTTTAGAGAGTTTCTTGGACTAGTGGGATGAGATCAGGTAGCCAAAGATCAGGGCATCTGTACTACCCAGCACATCACTATGGATGCCCCGGTTGGGATTAAAATCTTCCTAAAGACTATGAGCAAGTGAAGGATACTCATCCAACCCAAGAACTGCAGAGAACAGTATTTCTTTGGGAAAGCCTTCTGTCTGGTAAGGACCTGGACCCGGAGTTTTTATGTAATAAAAGATAAGAATGTTGTAACTTGTACTTTAGAAAAGACCTGAAAGGCAAACAAAGAAAGGAGATGCACATACGTATGATCTCTAGAAAAGAAATATTTCTACAGTTTATCCTACAAAGAAAAGAATATATAACAGCCTGGGGCACCAATCAGAGATCAACTGGTTTGGTTTGCCGGAAAGTGTCACCCAGAAATAAATGTTCTATAACTGGTTGCAGCAAGCCTTGCAGACAGCAATTACGATCGCTTACCATAGGAGATTATAAATATGGACATACCTATGAATAATAACTAGGATTGCTGATAATGCAGTAGCTTTTCACCTTACATATTCCCTCGGCCTGTAAGGGATAACGTCTCTGAATACAAGAGACAATGAATCCATGCAAGGCACTCAGTTGAAAGTGCTGCTTTGTTTCACATCAGCTGTCAAATAGGCCTCTCGAAACTACTACAAGTATTGGAAACAGTGACCTGAGGGTGAAAGGCTCATAGCCCAGGAACTGATCCCTTGAGCCATCCAGATCTCAATCCCTGACGATTTTGATTAATCCATGCTGACAAACCAGATTTGGATCAATAGAAATTATCTGTAACAAGAAACTAATTGTGTATTTAGTAAGTTTAGTGCAATTTTTGGTGGCTTTAAATTTATATGGAAAAGACCTTATTGACTTTTGAAATCAAAATTCATACCATTTTAAGGTAATATTGGCTTGGGTTATAATACATTACAGTGTTCTACTTTCTCTCTTGGGTAATGGATGATCTGAAGGCATCTAATCTGTTTACTCTTAGCCTATGAATATTCTTTAATTGTTATTTATGGAGACTTCAGTTCTATTTACATAATGTAAAAAAAGCACAGAACGTGTACCTCTTATGCTACTTTCATACACCATCCCTGTTTAAATGAAGCATCAAATCACAGCCAATTTCAAGCCACGTTACAATCTCAGCTCAAATTATGCAGTGGCTTAGAATAGTAAAAAGATGTCCCTAAAGTTGCATCATCTTCAGGATACAGGAGACCTCAGGTGTTATAGAGCTGCTGAGAGGCAAAGTAGATGAACCAATGAACCAGTGTTGAATTTATATTGTACTTTTCACACAGGAAGATTATCTAGGCCTTCAGTACACCTACACGTGAATCCATGCGTGACGTCTTAACTCTTTTCACTTAATTTCCTTATGGACCATTTTTCTGGAAAGGAAGATGGGAAATTTCAGCCAGCCACAAATGGACTGAGACCCACCAATCTCATTTCACATTGAGCAGGTGTCCCAGACAGGGTTTGAAACCAAGCTACAAAGGTGAAACAAGGAAAATGCTGTTAGAGCTAAACAGATGGCCCTTCATAGAAGCTGTGTCATCAGCTGAAACTGGGTTTGTCTTAGTGTCTAGGAGCAAGCCTTGCCTCGTAATTCCTTGCAATTTAATGTTATTAAAATCCTCTTCTTAGCAGAAACTGCTAACATATCTAATAGAAGGAACTTGCTAATCATTCCACCCTCAAGGAGGAGAAAAGTCCAAAGGCCAGGACTTGAGGTCACAGATCTATGAGGGAAGGCTGCAAGGTCCGTACTTTATCAAATGCAGGAACTACAGGAAGTCTTCACCTCTTAACCAGGTTGCTCTTTTTGAGGCCAAAAACAGAATTGCTCTACCATTCTCGGCCTTAAATGGATAAAACCCCCTTTGAATATTCACTAGTATCCTCTAGCATACCTGCATCAGTTATATTAAGGGTTTTAAGCAGACTATTAGTGTTTGTTCTGAAGAGTTGTACCACTGTACCAAGCACATGCAGGGCTTTAGGTGAAAGGGTAAAGAGCCCTTGTTTAATAGAATTTACATGCTATGTGACTCTAAATTGTTCAGCTGCCTGATAGAATTTTTATAAAGCCTAAAATAAATATCCATAAATTTAAAAGATATGCAAGAGAACTAAAAAGCTGCTTGTTTTATTTCTTCAAAGGTCACACTTTTTTCCTATGACATAACAGTAAATAGCATGATAAAATGCCTTCAATGTATCGTAAATTATGGAAAATAACCATTGACTTTTCAGGATAGTTTGGGATATAAATACTTTGAGATTAATGTTATAAATGCTTTACAAATGCAAGCAAGAAATACTGCCAAACTCATAATTGTGCAAATAAATCATAAATGTGATATAAATTAAAAATTAGAAGGATGTTAGTCACACTTAAAAAAATGGCTCTAGAATAGTCCAGTTTACTCATAAAACACATTGGGTTGAAATTATATAAATTTGAAAACCATTAACAGTGGACCCAAGACTACTACTCATATATTGGAAAATCTGTTTGATTTTGTCCTCTGTGTGTCTCCAGACTATAAATCATCTGGTTCAAGGGCCCCACCTTATAAATTCAAATAATCTCTCAGCCTACTAATATACTTACCAACTATCCTAGTATCATTTAAAAGAAATAATGAAGTAGACTTTAAGAAGATACAATAGCAGTATCCTAGGCCTTCTTCAAGAATAGTTATCTACTCTTCAATCTACATCTCATTTCCTCTGTGTCATCTACGTATAGCATATTTCCAGTTGAATTTTCCTTAACATCTTGAACATCATAAACCAGGAGTAAGCAATCTATGATCTATAGCCAACTCTGGGCCACCTGCCTGTTTTGTAAATAAAGTTTTACTGAAACTCCCCTACACCTATTGTCTATGACTTTCTTTACCCTGCAGTGATAGAGTTGAATAGTAGTAGCAGAGACCATACAGCCCACAAAGCAAAAAATATTTACTATCTGGCCCTTTACAGAAAAAATTCGTCAACCCATTATAAACACAAAGAGAACTTAGGGTCTTTTCCCAAAACATGGGGGTCTCCTCACAGTTCCTACAATTTGGAGGCATATGATCATATGTTCACATTATCACATACCCTCCGTTCTAGTTACATATTACTGCATAACAGAATACTCCAAAACTTAATGACTTAAAACAACCACCATTGTTTTATACCTCATGATTTTGTGGATCAAAAACTTGGACAATTCTCAACTGAGCAATTGTTCTGTTCCATGTGGCATTCATGAGAGTCACTCACTGGAATTTAGCTGGCCACTGGCTTGTCTGGTGGACTCAGGAGAGTCAGGGCCTCTCCGCATGACCACTTCAGTAAGGTGGTTGACCTTCTTACACAGCAAATCAGGGTTCCCAGGTATTCATCTTCCAGGCTTCTTAAAGGCTAGTTCCAGAACTGACACAGCATCCCTTCTTCCTCAGGCCAGCTCAGATTCAAGGAGAAAGGAAATACACCCCACCTCTCAGAGAGAAGAATGTCAAAGAGTTGGTGGCCACCTTTAATCTCCTACCTCGTAACTTCTCTCTTTGCCTCAGATCTTTTTCCAAACTCTGGTTGGATACTCCTAAAATACCAATTTCATGATGTCCCTTTCCTTCCCAGAAGCCTCAAATGGCTTTCTCTTGCCTATTTGGTTTAAACTCCCCTCCCTAGTTTTAAAAACCTATTATTAATAGGGTTCTGCTGTAACAATATTACATCATTTTGTATTAGTCTCTTCGCTGATCATTAGCCTGTTTGCTCTTATAAATATTCCTTACTTTCATTTACTCCATTCTGCATTATAGGGAGATTGACCCCTGCATTTTTTTCCATGGGCTCCTTGTCAGCTTCTTTCTGGACTTGGTCCATGGGAGACATTGCCAGGTGATGGAGCAGGGGAACAGACAGGAAGAAGCCAGGTATTTCCCCTCTTCTCTCTGCTTCATGTAGATCTCTAGTAGCAACTGCATTTGTATTTCTCCATTGTTCCAGCACCTAGTGGTTAGGTCTTCTCTAGTTCCGTCCTCCGCTGGGTGACCCTGGTCTCTGAGCTCCAGACACTCTAACTTCTCCCTTGTTCTTCCACCCCAAGTGTTGCTGGCAGCTTCCTGAACCTGCTCATCTTTAATTGCCACACTGTCTCCTATTGGTCATCTCAGGTCATCACCTGTAAAATCAGTTCCCTGTATTAAATTTCTTCTGTGTTAAATACTTAAAGTGGTTTCTAGTCTCCTGATCAGACCCCAAGAGATATAGTCCTCAACACAAAGCATCCACTCAAAGCAGGGCAATTTCCTAGCTGGTCTTTTACCCGCCATGTTCCTGTCACTATATTTTTGGCTTGGACATCTGGCCTCATTCTTCAAAGACAGCTCAAGCTCTTTCTTCATCAGAAAGCCTTTCAACATCATTCTAGGATTTGGTCCTCCAACTCCACCGTTCCTGGGTGACTTCCAATGTGTACATCTTCCCAGTTTGCTGTTTGTTGAGAATGCTTCTGCTGTTCCTTGGTCCCCAGAGTTCCCAGCACAATGCCAGTGCACCGTCAGCACTCAATACATATTGCCCTGATTCATTGGCTTTAACTTACAACCTATTTGTTGACTATAATATCTTTTAGGTCTAATTTCTGTTAGGCATCAAGGCTAAGACAATCTGCACTCCTGAATGGCATCCCAACTGAATTTAGGAGTGCTCTTCTATTCAGTGTTACTATTACCTTTCACCAGTCTGGATGAACATATTATGATGGACAGAGAGAGACAGAGGCATTTGGGGGTGGGGGAAGGACACAAGCTATAACTCAGTGTCATATATGAAGTAGATACCAAATAAACATTAAATGAAAAGGATAAACCCACATCATGACTGATGGATTCGTGTGGAGAAGCCAATGAATGAAAATTTTAAACACGGCACAGTCCTTTGGACCCTTTCATAAAGTACAGTTAATTCTGGTATTAAAGAGCAAGTATAATTTACATCTCTTTAAATAAAATCGTATTAAAGGGGAGGAAGTGCCACAAGAAGTAAGTATAATTAGTTAAGATTCAGTCTCTAAACTATGTCCCACATTTCTTAAACCCTGAATATTTTATTTTGTTTCTCTGGTTCTGTAAGAGCACTGGAAATATAAAAGGTATTCAATAAATATCTGAATTCTTTGAAGCTACTTACTTGCTGTGCTAGTGTTTTATATACTACAAAACCAAATTAAATAAATGACGTTCCTTCCTTCTAGTTGCAAAATTATCTTATAAAAGAGACTAGTTTAGGCAAAATTGTTTCATTTGGTAGTTCTATTTTGCCAAATAAATTACAAACATGAAAGCTTGCTGTAGAATTTACTACTTTAGGACCAAAAAAAGTGTATCCATTTTAGTTTGAGTTCTTAAGATCTGGCATGACCTAATTCAGTTTCTAGTACTCCAAGATGACATCAGAAGGAGCCCCACTTTCTCTCACAAAAAAGTCTTATGGCTGGTTAATTTGAAAATGAATTTCTCTCCCACTGCTATTTGTAACCGCAGAGACAGTCTTTCGAATGCTTTACAAAAAAAGCCTCAAGCCTCCTCGTGTTTCACCTTTTCATTGCGCTGACGATCATTTGGAGGGCAGACCTGTTCCAGACAGCTTTAATTAAACTGTACCAAGGACGCAGATAGATGTCAATGGAAATGATCCATAACATGAGGCTAAGCATGTATTTAACAGTGTTCCGTCCAGTTCAATCACCTTCTAGCATTTCAATGGTTTTATATTCATGTAGCAAAGACTGAATGTGTGTATTTTTTTTTTTTTTTTTTTTAGCCATCCCATTAGTGACCATATGCCTGGGCTTCAGTGGATAGAAGAACTGTCTGCAATCTGTCAGGGATTTAGGGACATCAATAATTTGTGAATAGTCATGTTGGTACTGGTCGAAGGGTTAAGTGCTCTGCACACCAGGGGCACCTCTTTTGGGATTTGAACTCTTAGTTGACTGTTAGGAACCTTATCCCCTGTGAGGTTCCTACTACATGCTGCTTGTCAGATGCATCCAGCTGTATGTAGCTGGGAAGCGTTATTAGCTCTGGGATTTAAAGCTCTGTGTTAAGTACTGATAAAATGGTGTCTTTGAGTTAAAAAGCAGGGAGAGTATATTGTAGCAACCTCAAGGAGGTTTTCATGTTCCATATTAAGCTTGTGGTCTTTCCTTTTTCTTCTTCTTTCATACATTCCTTGTGAATAAATAGCACAGCATCCCTTTGAGAAACAGTTTATATTTGATATTTGTTCCTACACTTGCTGGTAGATTAGGTTGCATCAGCCTAAGTGGAAAAATAAATGTTTCCTTAAAATAAGAGAAACTGTGTCACGAAAAGCTTTTCTTCCCATTCCCCTACCCAGAGGGTAAGAAACAGGTAATGTGAATGATTTTTGAAACTGAACTCATTTTAATGGTCTTGCATGAAAATTTCTCAAATATGGTTGTTTTAATACCAACAGCAACAGAAATCATATAAAATTTTTTGCTTCGGGTGCTAGCCTGTAACTTCATGTATACTTAACCCTTGTTGGATTTGCTCACTATTGTGGCCCCTGAACTTGGCACACAGATTGTACTTAATAAATGCTTGCTGGTTGAAGGATGGATGGATGGATGGATAGATGGATGGATGGATGGAAGAAAGCAAGGCAAAAGGGAAAGAAACACTTGGGAAAACAGTTTGTCAGTCTGACCTGCATGTAAGTAGTTGTTCTCCAACATTTTCTAGAAGCTGTTTTGGATCTGGGAATGGACGTTTAGCAATAAAACATGTTTCAACAGTTTTAATGGATATGGATTTCAGAGCTAACTTACGTTATTATGACCTCTTAATAATAGTAGCACTTAGTTTCCTTGTTGGGTAAACGATAGGAATAATTACGTTGTGATGACAGGTTTCCATCAGACTATTTTTTTTTCTACCACATATCTAGAAGTGATTTTGTTTTAATATAACTGAATACTCCCACAGTAAGTGTATTGTGGTTTCATTAAGGAGGATAATGATTATTAAGCAAAGGGATCTTTAGTCTTTGTCTCTTTGAATATCTAACTGATCTTAAAGATAGTTTGTCTAGTTTGCAGTTGCTATTCTATGCGTGTTTGTTTCCAGTAATTTCAGCCTTCTTACCCTGGAGTAGTTTTACCCATCCCTTAATTGTCCCTAGCTGATGTCTAGAAGGTCTTTTTAAACTTCTTAACTGCACAATGAGGCCTCAGTGGACACCTAGATTGTGTCTGCTTGGGAAAATGCCAAGCACTAATGAGTATTTTGTTTAATGTAATGGAAACTGAAAGTGCACAGCTTCTTCCTTGACTGATCAATGCCCACTTCTGTTGTTTGAATGTATCTATACATTCTGAATTCTAGAAGAAAGGTCACAGAGGGCAGAGCACTTAGTGTCTGCCCAGGAAGGACTCGAAGAGTCAGAATAGTGTTTATATGGGGCTCAGTAGGTAGAAAGTACTTGAGTTAGCACTTCACTCCTCCTCTTCTATGTTCAGATATGCCATCATTTCTTTCAAACCCATAATCTTAAACTTTTCCATGTTAATTTTCAAGTTGTACATTAATTTAAGAAAATAACAATAAGGAAATAAATTATGTTCTTAAATGCCAGGCCAGGCAATACACACTTATGTCTATGTGATTATTTCATCATCGTTTTATTATTATAAAAAATTAGCATATATTTAGGTTATTGCTTGCTTTTTTCCAAGTTCGAATCCAATGTGTCCAACAAAATTTTAAATAAATAATTAAAAACTATTTCTTAGTTACATTAAGAGTCAGAGTTGCTGGAAAACCAAACCGTAAGCAATTCAGTAGGCCAATATGATCAAGTATGTTTGAATGAAGAAAAATGATTTCCATGTGGTACTAATGTTCTACACACAACTAAGTGGAAAGTGTAGAGGGTGTTTCTGAGATTTCATTGCACCTTATCTGGCTGAATAGATACAGAGCTCCCTTTGGTAATATTCATAATTTATAGCCTACTTGAATGTGCTAGATTATTTTCAAAAATAAAGATTTCAAGCCATTTCAAAACTTAAAAGAGATTTACCTCTCATCTAAAGCTTCCTAGGTTTAGAGATTTCATAAAAGTTCTGTGGGGATGGTAAAAAAAGATGGGATTTGAATGTGGGGAGTGGAAATAATCTAATTCCTCAACTTTTAGTGTAATGACTCACTTTCTCTTTATTTATTTCCAAGCCATCATCTTGCTTCAATCATACTATCTCATGCCTTTGGAGACTCTGGAACTATGCAAGCCTCCCCAAATTAGAGTTTATCAAAGAAACCTTGCCTGACCCTTAATAACTGTTACTATACCGAAACACTGTGATACCTTAACTAGGTTGCTTATTACACTAAGCATGGAGTCCTTTGACCCTATTGATCATCCCTACTTCTGTCAACACTTGCCTCTAGTGTCAACAATTTTCAATGTGGAATATATTCAGGAATGGATAGTCTTTTTAATCGACAGACATTCAAAATATTTAATTCTTATGTATTACAATTTCTATCCAGTTAAATAATTTGCTTATTTCCTCTGTACTCTTAATTAATGATTGGAGATTGGGCATCATTGTGAGTATATCACGAAATGTCATTACAATAAGAAAGTTAGCTATAAATGATCCTCATATGAGGTACAGGACTCACGCAAAAATCTTAACTGATAAAATGTTACTCTAAAGGAGACTTAAAGCAAATGCACCACAAATTCAACAAAAGTAGCTGAGCTGTTTTTTAATCCTGAGATCATGGCAGGGAAAAGGAATATTCAAGTGCTTGCTTTGCCCTTGGATAATGCAATAGCAGGTTCATTTTTCTTAAGCTGTGGTATTTTTCAGATTGTCAAATGTGTATCAAAGAGTTATTCTCTTGGCAAGTTTTATGAATTTCAGTTCCATTTTCTTGACAATTTAAAATTCAATTATCCAATTATAACTAAAGGTCATTAGTCTAATGTGGCAACTTCGTGATAGTTTTAGTTACATGAGAATTTCTCAGTTTAGAGAAGAAATTCTCCCATACGAGAAATTTTTATTGTACTTAGAAGTTGGATGATATTTGAAAATATTTTTGTTTTCCTCTTATGCTTTTATTATTTATTAATAAAACATATACTTAATATTTCTCCCAATCCCATATTTATAATGTACAGTATCTCATGCTTCTCTTCTATGATTAACATTACCAAACTAACAGCAAATGATAATGCTGATTTTTATCATCATCATCATCATTTGTCTTAAATGTTTCTTTAGGGTTGGTTTCCTGTGTTTTATTTTAAGCAACTTCAACCTGAACATCATTTCCAGACCTAGGGAAAGGCATTTTTATTTCAATCATGTTACAAGTAGAATTTCTACTAAGATTACAAACCAGAAAAGTTGGAGACCTAATATTTTAACATTAGTTTCATTTGGTGTGATAATGGAGAACTCCTCAGGCAAAACATACTATAGAACCAGACACAATGGAGTCTCGTTGGCTGTCAGACCTGTGCAAGATACAAGAATCTTTATCCCTATCCCACTCCCAAAGAAATTGACTTTGCAGTGGTAGATAAATGTATTCAACAGCTATTGATTGTGCACCTGCTCTGTGCAAGGTCAACAGTGAAAACTCATCATTTTTCTGTTTTTGCATTTTAGAGTTCCAGACATTGCTGGAAGTAGAGATGGACAAGATGTTACCCACATTGGTTCTGGGACCCATGACCCATTTACCCCAAGGAGAAATTATCCATGTGGTAGGCTGGCTTAGCACCTAGATCACCAAACAAACATTCCACCATTCTGCTTGAGGAACAAACTTTTACATTAACTGTCCTCAGCACCATTCTGAAATGTCTTTGTCTTACTGTGCAAAGCTGGCCTAAGGATTTTAATACTGAAGTTCACAGTTAAGTGGTAAGACCCCAAAGAAACTGTTCTACCTAAGTATAAATATGTGTTTTGCTTCAAGGGTTCAAAAATATTTCCTGTTAACACAAATTCCCTGAACTGTTAGCTCCCTGCTACAGCTCTGTAAGTCAGCTTCTTCTGAGCCATTTGAAATGTAAATGGACTGATTTTTCTCATTGTGGTTTACCAATTATGTCAGCACCATCATTTCTTGTCCACTGACCAGAGAAATTGTAGCTGTGGATGAGAATTGTATCTGGCATTTCTTTTTTTTTTTTAATTTTTTTATTGTTATGTTAATCACCATATATTACATCATTAGTTTTTGGTGCAGTGTTCCATGATTCATTGTTTGTTCATAACACCCAGTGCTCCATGCAGAACGTGCCCTCCTCAATACCCATCACCAGGATAACCCATCCCCCTCCCCCCTCCCCTCTAGAACCCTCAGTTTGTTTTTCAGAGTCCATCATCTCTCATGGTTCGTCTCCCCCTCTGACATACTCCCCTTTTCTTCCTCTCCTGTTATCTTCTTCTTTTTCTTTTTTCTTAAAATATGTTGCGTTATTTGTTTCAGAAGTACAGATCTGTGATTCAACAGTCTTGCACAATTCACAGCGCTCACCGTTGTATCTGGCATTTCTATATGGCTTCCCTTGTCGACTCACTTTTAAGACCCAGCATTTGGCAGAGAATGTTCTTTCCTATATCACAGATTGTATTCATCCACTATTGTGCTAAGCACACATTTTGCCCAGATTATTTCATTTAATCCTCACAGAGATCCTCAAAGGTTTAAAGAGATTAAAATGACTTGGAGAGGGTCATTACAAACTAGAGAACCAGAACTTGAACCAAGGTCATCTGATACCAGAGCTCTTGTTTTTAATCACTTCCTTTAGACTGCTTCTCTAAGAATCATCTTTCCATAATTAAAATTAGATCATAAATTTTTAAAAAATCTATTAGACTTCACAGTGAATTCTAAGAACATAAAAACTAACTTGATCAAAATGGACGCTTCTTCTTAGGGTCTCGCAGATAGAGGTAGACATCAGAGGCATATACATTTACTTCTAATTTACAAGTTGGTATGCAGGATCAGAAAATGTGGTGATGAAAGGCTCTTTCTGCCTTTGTAAAACATTTAGCCCATTCTTCCACCACCTAATTGTTCAGACGAAGAATTTAGCTTTAGCTTTCCCACGGTAGTCAAAAGGTTCTGCACAGCTATTTGAGTATATGTGATGAGGACTATTTTGAATAAAAGGTGAATGTGACTTTCATTTTTCCCTGTGATATATAAACATGAGTCAGTTAAGGTTCCTCTTGAAATTTCTCTAAGGAATGGCATGCATTTCCAATTAATCTCATAACTTGTCTTTAACTATTTGGCCATGTTCCATAATTGAAGGTGTTATTTTAATTCAGATACAAAAAAAAAAAAGGTGAGGGAAAAAGAGAATGGTCAGGCCAGAGAATGGGATATACGTCAGCTTTTGGACACATTCTATTCACGCAATCAATGTTTTTTGAGACCCCAACACACTTTGGCTGATCTCAGTGAGTGATCACTATTGTCAGTTCTTAACAAAATTGCAAAAATGACTTGCCCTAAAAGATCCATCAAATTGGTGGCAAAGCTTGCTCGGGGTCTAAGACATCCAGGCTACCGCTCACCTTTCAAGGGTGGGCATCAGTGGAAAATCACTTAAGCCTCTAGAAAAAATGGTTTTTAAGGAGAAGTTTGGCTGATGGAACCTGGTGGACCAGGAGAGAAGAGACACTTGAAGTCTGGGTGAAGGTGTGCAATGAATGCAAGAAAAACAGATCACAGCAGAAAGTAAAGAAATGTTGAGAGAATAAAAAGAACACATTTGCCTTCACTATTGCTTACATGCTGGCACCCAAATCCCTTCACACAGCACTCAAGGTCCTCTACAAGTTGACACCAACCCTCTCTGTAAGACTCCTCCGCCAGCACTCTCCCTGTGTGTGTGTGTTTTTTTTAAGATTTTATTTATTTATTTGACAGAGAGACACAGTGGGAGAGGGAACACAAGCAGGGGGAGTCGGAAAGGGAGAAGGAGGCTTCCCAGAGAGCAAAGAGCCTGACGCAGGGCTCAATCCCAGGACCCTGGGATCATGACCTGCGCCAAAGGCAGATGCCCAATGACCGAGTCACCCAGGTGCCCCTCCCTGTGTTTTCTGTCCCGCTGTCACACTGTGGGCTTTTTCCTAGAGACACAGCACACTTACCCATGTGAGTGCCCTTGATTACGTTTCCTCCTCTGCCCCCACCGCATCTGCCTGGCAAAGTCTTACTCAGGTTTTGAGTCTCTAAATTCCACTCTCTTTTCATGAAACCTTGGTAAACTCCTCTCTCCCACCTCCACTCACCACCTCCAACAAGCAGAAGTAACTGCCTTCTCCCTGAGCCTCTTGAGCTCTTTCAGTATCTTCCGTGTCATGTTGGCATTTGCTACAGGTCAAAAAGCCTATCTCGTTCATTTCCATATACCCAAGGGCATAGTCAGCATTTAATACATTTTTATTGATATGTGTTGCTTCTGTATGTCCAGGCTGGTTTCCATTCCCTGGCTCCGCCCTGATACCCCTCCTAATAATAATCATGATAACTAGCTTTTGTAAAATACTCCACAAATTTCCAAGCACCTTCGAATCTTAGTTTTCAAGGATTGCCATAACAAAATACCCTAGACTGGGTGCCTCAGCAGAAATTTGTTTTCTTACAGCTCTGGAGGCTAGAAGTCCAAGATCAAAGTGTCAGCAGGTTGGTTTCCTCTGAGGCCTCTCTCCTTGGCCTGCAGATGGTCATCTCTTTCTATAAATGCACCAGTCATATTGGATTAAAGCCCGCCCATATGACTTCATTTTACCTTCATTAACTCTTTAAAGGCCCTATTTCCAAATGCGGGTGTATTCTAAGGTATTGAAGGTTAAGACTTCGACATATGCAAGGGGCAGGAGTGGGCGACACAATTCAGCCCACACCAATATCCATGATCTCATTTATCCCCTCAAGTTGTAGCTAAGCCACTCTGTACCTCTGTACTGTTTTGTGAGTTTTGAAAGACAGTTCTTCTATGCCTGGCCTTACTCCTTCAAGGCTTCCCCAGTCTAGACCTCAAGTCTATTTGTTTTGGAAAGGGGCTTTGTTCCTTAATGAGTGAATAAAAACAATACTTCAAAATTTTAGCATTTCTTACTGAGTTTAAATTGTCAAAAGCCAAGCCCTAATGTCAGTATAAGAAGAAAACAGAAACACTGCCTCTTTTCTAGCACTGAGAACCTAGGAAAACAATGTAATACTTTGGGGGGAGTTTTGTAGTTAGTAAAAAACTGAGTAAGGGATCTAAAGGTGAATGTATTAGTCACTTCAATGGAACAAATGTTGGCCTTGTTAAAGAGGGAGTCAGGTACTTGCTACCTAATATATCAGCCTACATGCTGACCCCGGGACCTCCGAAACACCCAACACTTGAATGGTTCCTTTCATGTGAAGAAAAGTGCTCTTTTCAAAAGGGTCTTAATCTCAGGTCAAAGTAGGGAGTATTGTGCCTTCTACAGTCTGTTGACTAGGAGTCTTTTTAGAATCCTGCAAATTTCCCTTGTTTCTGTGTTAGTCAGGTGTGAGCAGGGGATTCTTAGGTGGTAGGAAGACACTGTGTTTTGCAGATCTCAGCCATTTCTGTCTCCTCCATCATAAATCATTCTCATGCTGTGCCCAGAAAAAGTGGTCACATGCAACCCAATGCATTTCAGCACGGCATTTGAGCTCTAGGTGGGCAATGTGGTGCATGCGGCATTGACTGTGACCTGGATGTGGAGCTGGGCCAAACTCAGACCTACCTATCTTCAGAAGGGTGGTCACTATCCCCATCCTCTTTTCACTCATGTGTTGGAAAGTAGGGAAATAAGGGCGCCTGGGTGGCTCAGTTGGTTAAGCACCTGACTCTTGATTTCGCCTCAGGTCATGATCTCAGGGTCATGAGCTAGAGCCCCACAATGGGCTCTGTGCTGAGCATGGAGTCTGCTTAAGATTCTCTCTCTCCCTCTCCCTCTGTCCCTCTCCCCACTCACGCTTTGAAAGAAAGAAAGAAAGAAAGAAAGAAAGAAAGAAAGAAAGAAAGAAAGAAAGAGAAAAAAGAAAGAGAGAGAGAGGAAGGAAGGAAGGGAGAGAAGGAAGAGAGAAAGATAAGAAAGAAAGAAAGAAAGAAAGAAAGAAAGAAAGAAAGAAAGAAAGAAAGAAAGAAAGAAAGAAA
>NW_027397087.1:2358430-2558037 GCF_003265705.2 Callorhinus ursinus | reverse complement strand
AAAGAAAGAAAGAAAGAAAGAAAGAAAGAAAGAAAGAAAGAAAGAAAAAGAGAGAGAGGAAGGAAGGAAGACAGGAAGGCAGGAAGGAAGGAAGAAAAAGAAAAGTGGGGAAATAATAGAGGTTCAAGACATGTCATAAGATAATTCCTCTCCAGTCAAGAATTATCTCCTTTCCTTTTATGAGGTGGAAGAAATTGAAGTCATCCCTATGAGAAAGATAGTTTTTGAAATGCTTTGGGGAGAGTGAGAGGCTGCTGACTTGTCCTGCCCAAGCCACTGGTTCTTTTTTCTCTCTTCTCTTCTCCCTGTCACATCCTCAGGCTTTTAACAGAAACATTTTATATCAACATGGTGATGTGACTTATGTGTGTAAATAAATGCAAATAGCTATTAAATGCTCAGGAAGTAGCATAACCATCTTTTTACACAATTTGTGCTAGTGAGTGTTTTTCATTATAATTTCCCATATCTGCTGCCAAAAAGCTTTTCCCAGAGATCTCTGTGGCAACATATGTATCCAGATCATGATTTCAAGAAACCCGGGACACTGTGTGGAGGGGAATGCCATTAAGATTTGAAACTTAAGAAATTTTTGCCATTAGGCGATCAATATTTAACTAGCAAGGTTTTAATCTTAGAATACACAAATATATATTTGATTCTTGTTTCTAGAATCTTTTTAAGAATATATGTGGACTAATTTTATTGTTTCCTTGATTTCATCAACCGTGCCCTCTTGCCAGAAGAATTTAGGATGTAGTGATTGTGTCAGATTTAGGCTATGCTGATGACTATTCCAGCACCCTAAAACAAAGGTATGTTAGAAGCCTCTTGCAGTACACAAATCAAGTTGTAAGGAGTTACGGGAAAATGAGCATTTTTGTAAATGAGTCTTAATTTCCCTCTTGCTTATGTGTATCTGGCTATGAAAATACCTCTCAGTACTTTTTTTCCTGGGTCTATGTGGTGTGTGTGCACATCTGCACATCTGCCTACTAGGTCTCATCCTCTCTCCTGTCTCCCTCAAGAGCTCTCCCTGCCCTTCCTCTGACTGTTGGGAAGTGAGACAGATGGACAGATCAGGCTAAGTGAGTAGAGCTTGTAGACAGCAGAAACAGACTTACTAGCTTTGATGCTGGCTTCTAGTGAGTCCTGACCATACACATGGCTGAGTTTCCATAAAGCCAGCTAAGCCAATCGCCCCAAACAGGTTACAAGATGACATGGAGAGATTTTAAGCAGGAATGATTTCATTCTTTCCTCTTACCAGTTACATGGGTAACTGGTTCATGCACTGATTTGTTATACCACATAGGACTGGCTCACAGGCCCTGGCAGTTTTCTGAAGTCTTGATGGTGTAGGAAACTGCCTTCTGGGAATGTGCAGAGAAGGGAGGGCAGAGCTCCTCTCCTTCAAGGACACTCTCTTCAATCCATTGTCTCCTATCTGTGTGCAATAGTCTAGTCTCAAAATACAGTGATTGAATAAAATTTTATTTCAGATAATGAATGCATTAATTTAATAAAGGGTTTGGACTACATGGTATTATAGTTCCCTAAATGAACACTGAAATCCTAAAATGAGAAAACTTACCATCGGTCCCAGTTAAATCATAGCCACTTCTTTTAAACTGAATACCCTAATAAGATACCAACCCATTTGATAAAAAAAAAAAAAGATCTGTTGTCTTATATAAGTGCTTAACGTTTTCCAGCTATTTTAAAGCCACCTGTTTTTCCTATCATAAGTACATCTGGCTTCAGGCAAACAGATTATAGCCAATGACAACTGACTAATTTATAGTGTTTTTATATTTTTATATTTTTGGCAGACTAATCCAGTTTGATATATTAACCTAGCTATCAGAGATGAATCTTGAAATCTTGCACTCTTGCAACCCTTTTACTTTGTTCTCTTCCAAACTCTAGAATATTTTTGCCATGTCCTAAAGTTTAATTAGAAAACAGACAGGGAGAGTGAAACTCACCCTAATATTCTGCCCATCTAGTGCCCTTTCTAGCTGACTCCCTAAAAGGAATTGCATATCTATGTACCCAATGTTGGTGATGAAAGATCTTTATTTTTGATCATTCATTGTCCCTAAGTTCACTGGGCACACTGGCACTTGCGTTTGCATCCTAGTTTGAGAACTGCATTTTTGTCCAAATGTAATGGGAGTTTGGTAGGTCAAACCAAACAGAAAAATCAGTTGCCTGTCTTTGCAAAAGAAATATGGAATTTGGAGCCACAGGGCATGGAGGCAAGACTATTTTCTGTGGTGGTTTTGCTTCTGCATCTTGAGTTAGAGAGGCCAAGTCCACTCACCTTTCTTTCTTTTCTTTCTTTCTTTCTTTCTTTCTTTCTTTCTTTCTTTCTTTCTTTCTTTCTTTCTTTCTTTCTTTCTTTCTTTCTTTCTTTCTTCCTTCCTTCCTTCCTTTCTTTCTTTCTTTCTTTCTTTCTTTCTTTCTTTCTTTCTTTCTTTCTTTCTTTCTTTTTTAAGATTTTATTTATTTTTTTGAGAAAGAGAGATCACAGAGGGAGAGGGAGAAGCATACTCACCGCTGAGCAAGAGCCTGATGCGGGGCTCAATCTCAGGACCCAGAGATCATGACCTGAACTGAAGGCAGACACTTAACTGACTGAGACACCCAGGCACCCATCCACTCACCTTCTCAGAGCATCTTTTTGATCTGACACCCCCTGGTGGGTCATCCCTTAGCTATTTATGGGTAATCTTAACTGCTGGGTTGAAATGCCATATTCTTCCTTTAAATATCTACCCAAGGCCCCAAAGTAATGGATGTGTTTTTAATAAATTTAACACATAAATCATTCATCAGATATACTTCAAAACAGAGAAACTATCAGAACACCCTGAAAGATTCAGTAGAACATTTCTTTTGCAGACACTGTCACCAAGTTAAATAAATGTATGTCAACTCAAAACAGATGAGAAATGGCAGAGTGCTTTATGGATTGAGAGTCAAGAAGATAAGAATTCTAGTCTTGTTTCTATTGCTGACTTGTTTAATGACTGTAGTGTGTTTATCACTTATTCCTAACTACTCTTATCTCTGGCCAAAAACCAGAACAATGTCTATAGAAGATTTTGAGCTCCTAAGAGAATTGCTCTCAGTAAGTTCACTTGGCAGTAATAAAGCCTTCCATGTATTAGCATAGAGTTAGCTTGCTTAGATTCAAGTCCCAGCCCCACCATAGCTTGGTACTTAACTCTGAGTTAATCCCTACTGAAGAGTATTAAGAGGCCTATTGTTATTGTATATAATACTACAATGAACATCTTTTAACACATAGACGTGTTTGTGCATTTATATGTTTATACCTGTGGGGACAATTCCTAAAAGTGGACTTCTTCGCTCTAAGATTAAGTAAACTTAAAATGTTCATGTATATTACTAACTGGCCCTTCAAAAAAGTTATATCAAATTTGTACTCCCAAGTACATGTATGTTCCTATTTCCTCACACTGTTGCTCACACTATTCTTTGGCAATTTTATGTTTTTAATCATTATCAGTCTCAAAAGTCAAAGAGGGAATTCCCCTTCTTGAAGTAAAGATGTGCATCTTTTCATATTTCAGTAGTCTTTCATTAGTTCATACCCCATTCCCAATTTTCTCAGGTATATGTGGTGTTTTTCTTATTGCTTTGTACTGCTCTTGATAGATTAAGATCTTTGTAAAAACAGAAAAGTTGGGAAGAAATTTTAATTAATTTCATTCATGGGCAATATTTATAAATTTGAAAATTTTATGGTAATTGGCATTACTAAGTGAAAAAGGACAAAACCTCCCCAGGTATGAAAAGTAAAAGGACCTAGCTTTGTATAACCTAAGTTATTACCATACTAATCACTGAAATAACCCATTTATATGTAAAACAAAATGCAAAGAAGCCAAGATGTGATCTCTGCCCTTAAGAAGTTCATAGTAAAGAACATAAGGCACATTCACGTGAAATGATAATAATCTGAGATCATAAAAGGAACAAGTGAGATAGACCATAAAATGCTCTAGAAATTAATGAAGGAAAGCTCATCTTCACTTGGAATAGTTAAAGAAAATAAAGAATATCACAAAAAAGAAAACACATGCTTGAATAGACAGAAAGATTCAGAAGTCCGAAAGTGAGAAGACAGTGAGAGGCAACAGTTAAGTAGACAAGTGTCTACATCCAAGAAGGGTTTGGATGAGGGAGCAGTGGAAAAGTTTACACATGGAAAGATGGGCTGGGGTCAAATTATTGAAGGCCTTGGCTATCTGGTTTAGGTTGGATTTTATGCTATAGGAGCAACTGAAATTTTTGACAAGAGTATAGACATAATGAAAATAATTTTGGGGCACCTGGGTGGCTCAGATGGTTAAGTGTCTGCCTTCGGCTCAGATCATGATCCCAGAGTCCTGAGATTGAGTCCCGCATCGGGCTCCCTGCTCCTTGAGAGCCTGCTTCTCCCTCTGCCTCTCTCTCTCTCTCTCTGTCTCTCATGAATAAAGAAATAAAATCTTTAAAAAATAAAAAATAGGGGCACCTGGGTGGCTCAGTCGTTGAGCGTCTGCCTTTGGCTCGGGTCATGATCCCAGGGTCCTGGTATCGAGCCCCGCATCGGGCTCCCTGCTCCGCGGGAAGCCTGCTTCTCTCTCCCACTCCTCCAGCTTGTGTTCTCTCTCTTGCTGTCTCTCTCTCTGTCATATAAATAAAAACTTAAAAAAAGAAAAAAGAAAATAATTTTTAGAATGATCATTTTGATCTGTGAATAATGAATGAATGAATGAATAGAAAATGTTGCATTAGAACAGGGGATGACAATTGTATTAATACTTTCTGTGGGAGAGAATCAACTAGTTTAAAGAAAAAGTGGTTTATATTTTCATCGATCTATAAGCAGCTATAGAACTAATGCTACCTAATGTTACCTAAGATAAGAAAACTGATTCAAACCCAGAATTCTTTGTGTGTAGATTTAACATTCCGATGCAGTGCCTTTTTCTAAATCTGAGTCAGCTCTCAGACCCCGCCACTCCACTCATTCTGATGATGGTATAAGCCTTTCCTTGTTGGGTCTGGAATTCATACCAGTTTTCTCACAGACCAAGAAATTCCAAACATGCTATTGTCATTACACCTCATCTGTCAACCTAAGGAATGGCTTTATTTATTCTTGCGATTTGGAGAAATGAGGTGATGGTAGAAAGGGCTCAGAATAATGGGAGGAAGGTGTTGGCTTCATAGAACCAGCAATTCCTTTCTTACTTCATTTCCTTTACATGTTCCTAAAGGTTAGGTGATTGAGCTGAGCCCCCTGCACTGTAACTGCAATGCAGTATTCATTCAATAAATATTTATTGAGCACCTACAATAAATGTTAGGTACTGTGTAAAGTACTGGGAACAGCATTTAAAATATAGAGCCAGTCCTTACCCTAAGAAGCTCACAGACAGGTGGGAAGCATAAAATCAAGTTCGTATTCCACTGTTGCTCTTCACACAGGACAAGGGGCTGGACACTTCCCTTGAAATTGTCTACATGGAACGACCCCATTCTACCTCTTCTCCAGTTTACTTCATGTTTTCCTATGCTTACATTCCTGTGTGTACTGAAGCATAGAGTCCACTTCTGATGGGTATGAGAAGATAAAAGGAATTCAAATAATAATTATTTGGTTAACTCACTGCAAAATACCAGATGTGATAGTGGTTATGGAAGTCACCAGAGAGTAGAACATGGAACCAATCCATGGAATTGGAGAGATGCAGTAAATGCATTTGCAAAGGTAAATTTTCTACTGTGGGTAATAAGTATCAAATATATAGCACAGATAGTAAGTGCTATGGGAACTTAGAAAAAGAGGCATAACTTCCAGAAGAGGTGAGCTTTGCACTGTTTCCCAAAGGATGGATCCAATTTGAATAGGTAGAGGAGCTAGATAGTGCCATGTGGGAGCCTGATTAGCAATGGCTCTTTCAATTCCCAAGAACAGAAGCCCAGAACAAACAGACTTATGCGGGAGTGGTCCAGGGGCTTCTACATGGCTGGAGTCATGGGGTCCTATCATTTGAACTAGTTTCTCTCCCTCCCCTGGCTCTGCTTTCCCCTGCATTGGCTTTTGTTTCAGACTACTGACTCCATTTGGTAGCTGCCAGGTTCACAGTTTACCCCATCAACCACCCAACACAAGAGACAACTTCTCTTCCCTAAGTTCTAAACAAACTCCTGTGATTTACTCTGATTGGACCAACTTATATCATTTTCCCACCCCTGAGTCAATCATTGTAGCAACGAGGATGGAATTAACTGATTGGCCAGGTCTGGATTATGTCTCCACCCTTGGAACAGAAGCAGGTGGGGTCAGCCCCATCTGAGCCACATCAGAACAAGATTAGGGAAGAAAAAAAACTGTAATGCTATTACCAGAAAAATAACAAAAATCACCATCACTAAAACACTCTATGATAAAGAACTTACTATGAGTACTAAAAAACTTACTCACTGGGTACTATTCTAGACAACACTCATATGTTGCTTATTTACTCGTCCTATACCCTGTGAAGGAGCTAATCTTATCCCCATTTTCAGATGAGGAAGCCAAGGCATGGAGATGTAAAGGAATTGATCACACGGCTAGTACAAGTTAGGCCAGGGATTGGAACCCAGGCTGTCAGACTGCTGAGTTCACGGTCTTACCTACTCGATTATACACACAGAAAACTAGCTAATGCTCAGACTCAGAAATGAGCAAAGTAAATCCCATGAACAGTGAGAAGACCAGCAATCGAGGACAGTAATTTTGGTCTATTCTCACAGCTATGGAAACAATATCCAGAAAGCTTGTAGGCAGTGCTATCCTCACCAAGAGGTCAAGATCTGACCAGACCCAGGCGACCATCAGCTGAACTTCCAAGGGGAAACTTTTCCAAGGGAAAACTGAGTGATGCCCCAGAAGCTACCCCAGCCCACTCCTCTCGACAGGTTGCGGTTCACACCTTTATGCACTGGACCAAGGACTGATTTCATATCTATGTCTGATTCTCATTCTCTCTCTCTCCTGCTTTGAAACGTCATTCATGCAGCATATATTCATCTTAGTTAAAACTAACAATGCATTTAAAAACTCGCACAAAATCAAACAATTGCCATTTTGGCACAGAGAACCAGCAGCCCCCAGCTTGAGTCTGTTGACTGTGCATTTCCTGATGAAAAGAAAAACCAGCACAGTTGAGAAAACACCGAAAAGCATTATATGGTGACAGCTTGTGTACTCCAGAAGAGAAATGGCTACATTAGGAAAAGTTTTTCTCCCTTTGATGTAGAATATGCTATCTTTTGTTTTATATTAAAATGGGAGTTAACTTTAAATAAATAAAATTCAGCCTGTAGGCTTCAGAAAACTAATGTTGTATTTTGATAGTGTCATTTCTCTGAACCTTGGAAGCATTATGGGAGTTAACTTGGGCCTTTATCATGGTTTTCCTTTATGGCGTGGAGAGAGCACATTATTTTTTCACTCTGTGTTATTGATTTCCCCTCACTTCCTCCCACATTTTCTCTTTGCCAACTGTTACCTCTGCCCCTGCTCCCCCACTCACTGACAGGGCAGGTGAAGAGGCTTTCTCCCGTGTCTTTGGCTGCTTTCCCTACCACCTTAGTGCTCTCTCCTCAGGCACGAACCTCTCCTCTGCGTGGTTTCAAAATGCAGATAAGCCAAGGGCCCTAGACCTACATTCCTGAAGAGATCGGCATGAGCCTCATGTTCATCTGATAAACCAGTGGAAGAACGTGCAATTTGTACTTAGCACATCTCTAATTGGACTTGAAAATGTGCCCCCTCCATTTAGGACACAGAATGCACAAACCCGATAGACTGATGAAAATGTTGTTTTCTTTTGTGGTTTTTATTTTCCCAAAAGAGCACTGAATAGTTAACTATCAGGTGATTTGAGCCCCTCTAGAATTTGCTAATGAAATAAAGCCTTCTTTCTTCTAAACAAAATTACTTTTGGGTAAATGAATATATAGACACCTCCAATAAGGTGTGCTTTGCCACATGAGAAAAAATAAGTGTTTTTATCCTTGTCTATTTTGTCCATTTTGATCACTCTTTTTATTCAAGGAATTGCTTCTAAAACTGAATGTATTTGAAACATACAAAACAACAAATGGAAAAAGAAAAGCCTTTAAAATAAAAAAGTTGCCGTGATTAAAGAGTTTTCAGAATTTCTTGGTTATTAATAAGATTTGGAAATTTATAGCTTCTAGAGTTTAAGTTTTTAAAACAAAAGGTATGGGGGCGCCTGGGTGGCTCAGTCGTTAAGCATCTGCCTTCAGGTCATGATCTCAGGGTCCTGGGATCGAGCCCCGCATCGGGCTCCCTGCTCAGCGGGAAGCCTGCTTCTCCCTCTCCCACTCCCCCTGCTTGTGTTCCCTCTCTTGCTGTGTCTCTCTCTGTCAAATAAATAAATAAAATCTTTTAAAAAAAGGTATGTTTGTGTGTAAGGAAGATTCATGAAATTATATGCAAAATTGTGTGAGCATATGCATATGTTTGTGTTCTGAAGAAAGGCTTCGAGGCTTTAATCAATTCTCAGGAGGGTTGATGACAGGAAGAATTCCCAGTTTGCCTGTCTCACTTTCCTTCCCTTGCTTCTCTGAAGTCAACAGCTCTCTCTCTTCTCTCTCTCTCTCTCTCTCTCTCTCTCTCTCTCTCTCTCTCTCTCCAGCTTCCTATTAATCGCTTCCCAGATGAATTGTTCTTTTGTTTTCTGAACAAGTGAGGCTGAGCCAGGGTGGTGGTAGTGGTGGTGGCAGGTAAATGGCAAGACCCCTGGGGGTGGGGGGGTGCAGTGAGGGCCCTGTGGGTGGGCTGTTAGGAAGATGGATGGTGCCTCCTGCACCTGCCCTAAGCAGCAGCTCCTGGGAGGGAAATGGTGCCTCCAAGATGCTACCCTGTCAAACTTCCATTACATTGAGGATACGCTGAAAGAGACTGTCAAGGGGAGAAACTGAAGTGGGTAGTAGCTTTCCCTGAATACTCTACTGTGATCCATTTTTTTCCATTTGGTTTTATTTTTTATTTGAGGTTTTGGGGCATTTTTTCCCCCACTTTCCTTAGTTTCTGTATCCATTACCACATCCTAACACTCTAATTGGCTTTCTGTGGGGCAAACAGGAGGTATTGCTTCTGGCAGGATAGGATTTTCTGTCCTGTTGATTGATGGGTTAATTTTTATTGAGCACAGTGTGCTACCAGCAGAACCAAAAATCCAAGACATAATTCCAGCTTTAGGAGTTTACGTTCTAATGAAAAGACAGACAGACAACACATGCAAACCTCCCGGTTTCTTTCTCTTACCAGTATTTTTCCCTTCTATCTCTCTATTTTAAGACAAGTCTACATAAGCAATAAGTGGATATTGAGGCACCTACACAGATAACTTAGGGCCCAGAAACATGCCATTAAAAAAGGAGGGGAGCCGATTAGATCAAACAGCCTGGTGGGGGGAGTGGGTTCATTGGAAGAGTTTGAGTGGTTGTTCAATGCTGGACTTCAAAACAGGCAAACATTTCTCCAGATTCTTTTGGTTCTATCCTGTGTCAAGTTAGACTAAATTATGCCAAGTTAGATTAAAGAAAGTTCCATTCTTGGACTATGTAATAGTTCAACCCCGCACAGAAATCCCTTCACTGAAATACAACTCAATACTACTTGACTTAATCTCATGAAGGTCTGACGATTTTTCAATAGTCATTTGAAGAATGCTTCATTGTCCCTCCATGTCCATGATATAAGAATCCATATGCTCATTGATCCGTAAATTACCAGCCCCCCCCCAAGAAGTTTCCCTTTCCAGACAGTTCTCTTTCCTTTTATCAAACACTCAAAGTTAAGTGACCCAGAGTGTTGTCCAATTTGCTCAGAGGAAATTTAGTGCTCAAATGAGCTCATTGTTTCATCTCTGAATCAGTCACTATATTTCTCTTTTTTTTAAGATTTTATTTATTTATTTGTCAGAGAGAGAGAGCACGCAAGCAGGGGGAGCGGCAGGCAGAGGGAGAAGCAGGCTCTCTGCTGAGCAGAAAGCCCAACTCGGGACTGGATCCCAGGACCCCGAGATCATGACTTGAGCCGAAGGCAGACACTTAACCAACTGAGCCACCCAGACGCCACAGTCACAATATTTCTGAACTATGATTTCCTCATCCATAAAGTGATGTATATTGGAGATGATGATCTTTATGATTCTTCCAGCTCTGAAGCACCTCCCAACACACACACACATACACACACACACACACACACACACACACACATTCTTATATGATTTCTGATCTCATTCATACCCTTACTTAATTACAGTAGAAGCTGCGTAAGAGCATAACCCATGTCTGCCTTGTTCACTTAGACTCCCCTGGTTCCTAGCACATAAATGGAGTGCACTAAATATATCTTGAAAGAATAAATTACTCTACATTCATAGGGTTGTGTGCCTCAAATCGTTCTTTGGAAGGAAACAGTCCATAATAGAAGTTCTCACATTTTATTTGCATAAAATTCTTATATTGTATGTAAAAATCTTATGCTTACTCTTCCGGTGTAGCTACAGGTAAAATTTTGTCATTTCCTTCTCCTCCTTTTTTCTCTTGTTGATCAGGTTCTCTTGCATACTATTTCATAAAAGGCCCCAATTTAAAAATACAGCTAAAATGTAGAACAGGACACTTACATGCAGGTGGCCAGAGCTGGGGTGGCTCAGAAAGAAGGGAGCAAGGTCCCTGAGCCCAGGGAGGCCAGGTCTGCTGCCACCAAACCTACCAGCTGACAGCCAATCTAACAACACACAGAGGAAAAAAGCTCCTTTCTCCCTAGGCTAAACATGTTAACCTGTCCCCCCACAACAATGGGTCTGATCCTTCAGAACTGGACAGAATGAGCCAACCCCTGGCACAGAGGCCCCCCGGAGACTCTCACTGCTGCCCATTGAGAAAGTCCACGGTGAGGGCTAGGGTCCGAACAACTTCAACCATGTTCAATGTGCTGATTTTATCTCTTCCTGCCGCGTCAGAGGTTTTTCTCTAAACATAAAGCTTAGCCAGAACAATGAGATGGTGTTCTTGGATAGGTGGACAGCAGAGAGTTAAAGGGTGGATTATGGGGAAGGTCCAGGAAAAAACGGGAACCTGAGATGGGAGAAGAGATGTACTTGGGGGACTGATGTGCTCCCTCTAAACGGCACTCTGAAGTGCAGGCCTTCCGATACATTTGATGGGCAATGCTGTCCTCTAGTGGCCAATTGAGATAAGCACAGGTTCCAGTTAAATTCCCGTAATATTTAGGGGCATCTTTTGTTGGGGATTTCATCAGCAGTTTTGAGATTACTTTGCTTTGAGATCTTGAATTGAAAAGACAGACATCATTTTACCAAAACACATAACTTCTTTTTTTAATTTTTTTTAAAGATTTTTAAAATTTATTTATTTGACAGAAAGAGACGGCCAGAGAGGGAACACAAGCAGGGGGAGTGGGAGAGGGAGAAGCAGGCCTCCCGCGGAGCAGGGAGCCCGACGCGGGGCTCGATCCCAGGACCCTGGGACCATGACCTGAGCCGAAGGCAGATGCTTAACGACTGAGCCACCCAGACGCCCCAAAACACATAACTTCTTATAAAAGAACTCGTCTGACTCTCCTCCTCTTCCTTTCGCTCGTTTTTCCATGATGTTTCTCTACATAATGCAAGCAGTTGGCCTTCCCAGCAAACCGCTGGGCCCCGGGCCCTTAAAGAGGTCTGGGGAAGCTTGGCACCTCTCTTACACCTCAGGGGCTGGCTACTAGAGGACCACTGGGAAAGGCTCGGGGTGGACGTTTTTTCTCACTGCCCCTTTCAGTTGGAAGGCTGTGTCCTTATTTCCTCACATGGTTGGTTCCTTCCCATCACTTAGCTCAGCTCAGAGGCCACTTGGCTACAGCAGCCCCACTATGGCCCCACCCTCCCAGAGTGCCAATCCCCAGCATGTGACCGCTCTTCTGGCTCAATACAGCTCATCGCTTTTCAAAATTATTTATTTGTTTCCTTATTTACTGTCTCTCTCTCCCCCATCACAATATAACCTTTATAACAGCAGGAACTTTATTTTTTTTCCACTCATAGATCCCCCAACACTAGAAAATGTTGCAGGTGTTTGGTACATAGCCGACTCTCGATAAATATTTCTGAATGAATGATAGAGACTCTTTATCTCCTAAAACTTCTCTCCCAATAACAATATTTGTGTCTAACATCTTGTCATCTCCAAGGTTGGGAAAGTGGGACGTGGAGATCTAGGCAGAATTTCACTAAAGGAACCTGGAAGGTACACAATCCCTGTCCATGCATTGGCAGAGGCAGCAGATTAGAACGGCAAATTACTGGTGCTAGGTTTAATTTAATTTCTTTTTTTTTTAAAGATTTTATTTATTTATTTGAGAGAGAGAGAATGAGAGGTAGAGAGCACGAGAGGGAAGAGGGTCAGAGGGAGAAGAAGACTCCCGCCGAGCAGGGAGCCCGATGTGGGACTCGATCCCGGGACTCCAGGATCATGACCTGAGCCGAAGGCAGTCGCTTAACAAACTGAGCCACCCAGGCGCCCTTAATTTAATTTCTTAAAAGTCTGATTATCTGTGTTTCCCCTCGTCTACTCAGCAAAAAGTCCTATTGTAGGCAGGTACAGTTTTCTAAAACAATGGAAACACACAGGAAAGAAATAGAAAAGAACATAATGACAAAGAAAATTCTCACAGTCTTTTCAATAATCAAATGTCAGTTGGTAGTAGTATGATTTCATTTAACTGATTTGAGACATAAACTCATGGATACGCAACCCCATCGCAAACCCTCCGTACCAGGAGGGTCTTTAAGAGGATGATATCCTTTCTTGGTCATACCAGCATATCCTGTGCTGTAGTGACCACAGTATCTGCCCTCGTCACGTCTTTTAAAGCAGCAATTTCGTGTTTCCTTACTTACCTGTAGAACAATCTTTATAAGATGTGTTTTGATAGTCTACTTACATCAGGGCTTTTCTCCTTTTCGTTTCTCTTTTTTCTTCCTTTTTTTCTCCCCATATAAAATATAATATGCCACACTACCGTGTAAAACAAACAAACAAACAAACAAATTCTGAGCTGCTCTGGTTAAAGCCAAGTTAGGGACCCGGAGTCCTGCCCAGTGAGCCTCTCCCACCATTCTCTTCTCCCTCCCTCCCCTTCTCTCATGATGGAAGCCACCGGGTTCCCTTGGGGGAGTTACGGCTTTCCTGAACATAGACAGAAACCAATGGTGGAGATCATAGCCATAGGAACCCCAATACTTTTTTTTAAATATTCTAATATCTATTATTAATTCTGGCTAAAGAGAAGCACTTGTTAAGCAGGCTAATGTGTGATTTCCGTACATTTGCTTATTCAGTAAACACTGTGGATTATGTTCTTACCACGTGCCAGACTCTCCTAACAATGGGGGATACCTGTGAAACAAATGGGGCCCCTGCTTTCACAGAGTTTATTGCAGTTGGAGATACTGATAAACAGACAGTTACAATACAATGTAGCAAATGTGACGATAAAGTAAATACAAGGGGGAGCATCCAAGGAGTACACTTAGCAGGAACTTCATAGATCACAGAAGGCTTGTTGGAGGTGGAGAGAGAGAGAGAGATGGGTGAGGACTTTGGAACGCAGTTTTCCAGTGAAGAGGATAACACATTCACACGGGCCCAGGGTGGGAAAGAGCGTGGCTCTTCTGAGGAACTGGAAAAAGCTCTGTTTCAAAGGAGCATCAAGTGTGTGGGAGACACAGTGGGGCAAGGAGGGGAAGGTCAGGCTGGAGAGGTGGGCGGAGTCTACATCATAAAGGGCTATATAAGTAATTGTAAAAAGTCTGGACTTCAGCTGGAGGACAATGTAAGCCTATTGAAAGATTATAATCAGGACAATGATGTGATCAGATCACATTTTTTGTTTTTTGTTCTGTAGTTTAAGAATGACAGCAAGGCTGATGAATGAGATTAGTGAGGAGAATGTTGTGGTAATTGAGGTGGGAGACAATGGTGGTCTAATTCAGCAAATGACCATTGAGATGGATTTAAGGGGTAGAAGATTCTACTCAAGAAGTAGAATCAACAAGATGTGGTTGTGGTTGAATATGGGAGATGAGGGGAAAGGAAAGGAAAAATATGTCCAGGCTTCTGGCTTGAGCCATGGAGTGGATGGTGACTCCATCACCAATACGAGGGAACTAATATGGGCAGAGGGATAATGAGTTTTATTTGGACGTGTTGTGGGGTATGTTTGTGAGACAAGCAAGTGGAAATAATTAGGATGCAGTTGGGTATGTGGATTTGAACCTCAGAGAAAAGTATGGCCTAAAGATTAAGATACAGGATTCATCAGCATATGTGGTTGGTGGTACTTGAAAACACGCAAATACATAAGATATCCAAAAGATTTTGTAGAGAAAGAAAGAGAGGGTCTAGAAGAGAAACTTGCAGGACAACACATATAAAGGGCAAACAGAAGAAGGGCTCCACAGGACACAGGGAGGGAAGCAACAAGAACATGGAAGGCAAATTTTTGGAAGCCAGAGGAAAAGAGTGCTTCAGGAAGGTCAAAGTGGTTGGCAATGTTGGATCTTGCTGAGAGATAGCTGAGCAATGTTCTTTGGTTTTAGCCAGAAGGCAGTCGTTGGGGACCTTAGTGAAAATAATATCCATGGAAGTCATAAGAATAGAAGTCACATTGTTATAAGGTCAAGGGAAGATGGGAAAGTAAAGACAACAGTGAGACAATCCTTAGGAAGCCTCTCTATGAAAGAAAAATAAGAACACAGGGTGATAATGGAATAGAAATGTAAGGTCAGAGGAGGTTTTTGTTTGATTTTCTGTAGAAATACTGTTGGAAAGGAAAGTATTATCATTCCTATTTTATAGAGAATCAAAGAGGTTAAGCAATTTACCCGAAGTCATATAATCAGCAGAGCTAGAATTCAAACGTAGGTCTGTCCGGCTCTCCAGTCCTTGTTCTTAACTATAAATATACAGGAATAACTCAGTTCTAGGTTCTGGCTTGCCAATAGAGTTTACTAGCTCAGAATCATGTTCTAGTTAGTACTGGCAGGGGGGGAAGCAAATATTAGGTACCCCACCACCATTTAATGGACTAGGAAACTGAAGCTAGAAGAGTCTGGCTTATGCTTGCAGAGCTCACTAGTGGCCAATCTCAGCTCTGCTCTTTGTCTCCTTTTATTCTATCTTTCATAACATCTCCACTTGGCTTAGGAGATTCAGAGTGGGAGAATAAGACATAAAGTATCTTGGTATGACAACCACGTGGGTTAGGCTATTTAGATTTGCTGCATAAATATTATGAGGCTAAAGTGATCTCTAAAAACTCTGCTTAGCATGCTAATATGTAAATAAGTAAAATTCTGAAGATGTATGCTTAACCTCCCATACATTATATTTCTAGTAAAAATTATCAAAATTATCACTTTCCAACTCAACCTCAGTTGGTGTTATTCACCTGGTTACATAAGTATATAATAATTGCCTATGCTATCCTCAGGGAAATGAATGTATCACTTTTGCATTCCCTGTTTAATCTGCCGCAAAATTGTGTAAGTACAGACAGATTGGATAATTAAGGGAAGTTTTAGAAATGAGAGATATAAGAACGTAATGAAATAAAAAATAACAGTATACAAAATTGTGCAGTAGAGGTGGTCAACCATTTTGTAACACAAAACTCTTGTCTAGATATGCATCAGATTCAGTTCAGTGACATAATGGTTTAAAATATGAAAATTAACAAACAGCTAAGGGGTGCCATCTAGATAAGTTCTGCTCTTGGTGTCTACTCAAAAACCTCCTAAACAAGCCCACAGATTTTGCTTTCAGGCAATGTAAACTAAAACACTACTGACGCAGAGCATGTACTCAGGCATCAGACTGCTTAGCTCAAATGCTAGTTGCATATGTACTAATTTAGTGACCTTAGGCAAGTCACTTAACCTCCCTATGTCTCAGATTAGTCAGTATAAGATGAGGATATTCACCGTGTCTATTTTGGGGGCATAGTTCTCCATGGGTCTCTCATATTATTACCTATCTTAGGAAGACACTGACTTCCCATTGTTCTAGGTTACCTTCTCAAGGATTTGTAGAGCAAGCAGCCTTGGAACATAGACATAGGGTCTCCCTCAGAGCAGAGGGCAGGCATTATGCCTATTATAAAAGATTTAGGTTTACTAAGCTTAGGGCTCCTCTTCTACAACACAGTCCACTGTGTATGCTGGCTTCCCCATGGAACTTCAGGGCCAGAAGAACTACACAAATATGCTGACGCTCGTGCTGCAGGCTGAGTCATGAGTAATAAAGTCCTTTGTCTCTGACCCAGGATACTTGTGTCTTCTGCCAGCACTCAGAAGCTTGGCAATAGAGCAAAATCTCAGATCCCTTGCAGTTCTTCACAACTTAGAGAATTTAAAGATGAAATGAGTTTGTTCTTTGAAAATGCTTAGCACACTTCTTGGTACTTAGTAAGCACTCAATAAATGTTAACTCTATATCAGAACCATCACAATAAAGGTAGGCCCGTGGGAATGTCACATAAGTGAAAGCGTGTATTATGCCTGAAGTCCCACTAACAGAAATCAATCCTGTGTGTTAAAGGCCCAGAAAAATTTTTATTGAATGAATGGATGATATCCCAGAGAGAAATTCAGGGAGTCTTCCTCTGTCACCCAGAAGTAGACTTCTAAGTAATTGAAGTGTCCCTGTCCTCAAATTATCTCCACCAAATTTGACAACCATTTTACCTACCGAAAGGAAACTCCATCAAAAGTCGAAGATAAAAAGAAACAATAAAATAACAAATAACTTTTGACCTACTTTGTTATGCATTGAAAGGCACACTTTGGCAGACAAAAAGGCTTGTGCTGTGTAATTGTCATCAATGTTTCACTTAATATTTTAATGAGCTGAACAACTGACATCCTGGCTGAACACATGCCTTTTGTGGGTCTTGTTGCTAAGCAAAAAAGTGTATAAAAAACTTGTTGTCCTGTTTTTCTTTTTTCTTTTTTTTTTTCAAAAAAAAAAAAACCCACATAATTCTTTAAAACATAAATACATCCCAACTGTCACTTGGATTTATACAAAGATGATTCCTGTCATCCTCCTTCCAGCTCTTCTCATATTTTCCTTCTCCCTCAGAGCTGCTGAGTTGGGTTCCAGATCCCTGTGCTGGTTCCTGGATACAGAGTAGATCCTTCTGAGCCAGGACATGTCTGCCAGGATGGGCAGGGTCGTCTTTAGCTATTTCTCTCCTCTCTTCTCCTCAACCCTTCCCAGAACTACACTGATACATTTAATAGTCCTTCTTTCTTTTCAACTGGCAAAGTCTTCTCCAAAGCTGATGTTTTTCTCTTTTTGCTCCTTCCTCTTCTTTTCTCTCTTCCCTCCTTTTCCCCACTCTCTGGGGAGGGGTGATTTATTGGAAGCCCCAGGATGATCAAGAGGCAATTTTAGAGAATCAGGGGACATTGGTAATGTGATTCTAAATTGGGCAGGAGTAGCAGCAAACTGAATACTCTTTAAGCAATGTGGTATTTACATTCCTTATTTGCTGGCCCTTGAAGAAAAGCACTAAAATTCTCCCCATCAGGGATGCCTGGGTGGCTCAGTTGGTTAAGCATCTGCCTTCGGCTCAAGTCATGATCCCAGGGTCCGGGGATTGAGTCCTGTGTCGGGCCCCCAGCTCAGCAGGGAGTCTGCTTCTCCCACTGCCTCTCCCTGCTGCTTGTGCTCTCTCTCTCTCCTCTGTCAAATAAATAAATAAAATCTTTAAAAAAATAAAATAAAATTCTCCCCATCATACAGATGGGAAAACAAAGGACTGAGAGATTAAGCTACCACACCAGGTCTAACAGAGAATAAACGGCAACACCCAAATTTATGCCCAGACCATGCAACTCCAAGGCTGAATCTTAGCCCTGTGATCTCATGTCTTGAGCTCAGATTTGGGGGATAAACAAGAGTTATCTAAACAAATTAATAAAGGAGAGGACAAGTTCTTGTACGCAGAGGGCCCAGCATTATATACAGGTGGAAAGATGTGAACCAGCTTAATAAGTTTGGGGAACCACAATATCTACAGGGGAGTAACCAGGAAACAAACAAACAAAAAACCTAGGAAACTCTGGACACTCACTTATGACACAGCATAGGAGTGGAAAGACATGGAGGGTCATATCTAAGAGATCTGGATTAGAATAAAATCTAACATAATGGTCTATGCATTATTTAACCTCTGTAAGCCTCTATTTCCTCATCTCTAAAACTGAGATATATTTCACAGTTTAATGGCACAGATTTTAAAAAGATAACATATGAAATAGCTTTGTAAACTATGGCATTCTATGCAAATATCTTTCTCCCTCTTAGCTTCTTCCCCTCTGTCATGGAAAGTAGGTTCATAATTGGGACTCAGGAAGCAACTGTAAAATAAAGGACATTCCAGGGGCCTGGGGAAATCTTGCAGGCAGGCTGCACTCTAGAAGTTATTCTTTTCTAGCCTGAAGTCAGGGAGGTTTATGAGACCCATCCTAACCCAGCGGCACAGAGAAAACGGTTTTGTCAAAGACATTAGTCAAGCATTTTTCTACTAGAGGGAATTGCACCTTTGAACTCCAGCATTTTATGGATTTTTATGAAATACGATAAGAACAGAAATACTAAAACAAAGGAATGTTAGACTCTATATCTTAAAAACTGAACTTTGAGAAGATATGGAGAACTCTGGGATTTGTATATCTGCTCTCATCCAATGAGCTGGTGTGGGATGCAGGGTGAGCGTGGGATGTGGACTGGGGTGACAGCTAGGCTGATCAGCAGATGAGGACGAGGCCTGTGAAAGAAGCTCCCAAGCCCACTGAGCCACTTGCCCAAGCCACCACTCAGTTTCAGTACATGGAATGATTTGGAGCCATTTGCAAGTCGGGCAATACTAGCCAGCAGAAAATTCTGTCATGTTTTGAGGGCTCTTATCTGTCCCTAAGCACCCTTCTAGGAGCTAAAGATACAGTCATGGACAGGACCAGCAATATCACTGCTGTCTTGGAGCTTACATTCTAGGCCCAGTTGGGTAGGGGAGGAGAGTATAAATGAACCAGGTAATTTCAAATGAAGTGCTCAAAGACATATAGGAGGTGCTCACTAGTATTTGTTAACTGGATAGATAGATTAATTAGGCCTAGGATTCTCTCAAAAGGCCATCTTTGCGCAGCAAGGCAGTCAAGCCAACTGTCTTCATTGGCAGTGCCATTTAAAGCAGGCATTCAGATTCATTCAACCATTTAGCAAAGAGTTAAGTATCTATTCCATGCCAGCCCCTATGCTAGTAAAGACAAAACCTATCCCCCTCGGTAACCCTTTCATTAAGGAATCAGCTTCTGTTGACTTTGTTCTTCTACTGATTTTGCCCACTTTCAGATTCAGCCTGAATGTACCTGCTAGTAGGAGGGACATAGAAGGCTTGGTGCCAAAAGGTTTGCAGAGCCCGGATGATCCAGGCTTCCCATCTAGAAGTAAGGAGTGACATTTTCACAAGGCAGGTGGCTCCCTGCTGGAGTTTCCCGTTGCCCTCAGAATCTCATGTAAAACCAGTAAAGAAAATGAAAGTTAAGCATTAGGCAGTGCAGTAACCAATTCTTTCCCAAGCATGAGCGTACATGCTATTTAATTTTTGATGGGTAATCCAACCACAGAATTCTCCAGAAGTCTAGACATCCAGAAGTCTCCAATATTCTAGAAGTCTAAAAGTCTAGAAGTTTACCTTCTGTAAAGAGGAGCGGGAAATCATTACAGAGGGAGAGTCTTACCGGCTGCTACTTCCACAGCAGAGCAGAGTCCTGTGACTGTTGCAGGTCCCCTAACCGCTGGCTCTCCCTGAACCCACAAACATGCATAGACACATACAAATCATTAGGACGGCTTTAACCGTCTTATTATTAATATTTAAGATATGAGAGGAAACAAATTTGGCCAGTTCTGTGGTGTCCTTTCTTCACTAAATCCCATGAAACCTTTGGGAAAAGCCTACTCTTTCTTCCCAAGATACAAATCTCTCTTCCAGGTGCCTGTTAATCCTTTTATTTATTTATTTATTTATTTATTTATTTATTTATTTATTTATTTATTTATTTATAAGTGAAGAGAGTTTATTGAGCTGACAAAACCATTTAATTTGTAATTTCAAAATTGTGACCAGAGAAGTTTGAATTTGTGAGTTGTTTAAAGGTTTGTAAGGTGGAAAACAGCCCAGATGAGCAGCCAGAACGGCTGAGAAGGAAACACAGTGATGAGAAAGGAAAATAATCTCCCCCAAGAGGCTGAGCAGGGAACACATGGAAAAACATAATACAGAACAAGAAAGAACACATCGTGTCCACCTGAAAATTGTTGTCAATCTCTTTTCTTCAAAAAAAAAAGATGAATTAATATGTAACAATAAATGTGTGTGTCAAATGGGGTTACAAACACCATTGTTATCACACAGCAGGACAACGCGGCTCTCCTTTGAGGTAGGGGATGATGACAGGAAGAAGAGATCTAAACCATGTTTAAATTTTAGCAGAAAGTCCTTCGGGAGGAAGCTTGATCCATAAATCCAAGAAATGAATAAACAAGCCACCATCTTAGACAAAGTTCTTGAAACACTGACAAGGCAAATTTCTTCTAAGTTGACAGGTTAAGGTTGGAAAAGTGGCCCTGGATTCTGCTTCGTTTCCCCTGACTTGATGAAGGACTAAAATTGCTGTTCTCCATTTTCCCTAAACTCCAGTCCCCTCCTCCTTCCACACTTAACCATGCACCCCTCCCAGATAGTAATGTGACTATCTTTATAGCATGTTGAAATATCACACCAGCCTCTTCGGCTCAGTGTTAGTTGTAGATTCTAAAAGTTAGCAGGTTGGTTTTTCCAGATATGCTTTGGTTTGATTTCTTACTATTCCTTCGCTTTAAGGGGCAGGAACCTGGTTTGTTTTGTTTTGTTTTGTTTTGTTTGAAATTTACATGTAAATTTCACAGGCCATGAGTGAGAACAGTAATGTGACTAATGTAAATTTTATATTCCATAGAATGTACATAGTACATTCAGTCTGTAACAGAGCCATCCTTCACTCCTATGGCTCTGAAAAGTAGAGGCTTTGCACTAAGTAGGCACATGGTTACCACATACTAATCTGTTTTTGTTAAAATGCATTCTGTATTTTCATTTTTTTAATTTTGTAAGTCTTTGGATGTAGGCAGAATTAAACATGTATAATAAGTCTTTTTTCCTCTTTTCTTTCCCCACTCTGTCTCCTGACATACTCCTAGTTTCTTTGTTGGGTAGAATCAGTATCTTCCCTTAGGTGTTTTTTTGTTTGTTTGTTTGTTGTTGTTGTTTTTAAGATTTCATTTATTTATTTGTCAGAGAGAGAGAGAGTGCAACAGGCAGAGAAAAGCAGGCCTCCTGCTGAGCAGGGAGTCCAATGTGGGACTCAATCCCAGGACCCCATGATCATGACCTGAGCTGAAGGTCATGGACACTGATAACCTTCTAGGTTGATTTTAATTTTGTTTTGTTTTAATTACAGAAGAGACATAATTATGACTTAAGCTCTTCTTCCAGATGGAAAATTCTATCATGATCCTTAAATTTAGTATTCTGAACAGGAACATCAGCATAGGATACTTGGTGAAGTTGATGTATTCCTGGATAGATGGTTGGGGTGGGGTACCCTCAGAGCTCTTAGTAGCTCTGTATCAAGCTGTAAGTGATAGAACAAACTTGTTCTGAAAAATACAACTGAGGTGGCGCCTGGGTGGCTCAGTCGTTAAGCGTCTGCCTTCGGCTCAGGTCATGGTCCCAGGGTGCTGGGATTGAGCCCCGCATCGGGCTTCCTGCTCGGCGGGAAGCCTGCTTCTCCCTCTCCCGCTCCCCCTGCTTGTGTTCCCTCTCTCGCTGTGTCTCTCTGTCAGATAAATAAACAAAATCTTAAAAAATAAATAAATAAAATGAAAAATACAACTGAATATTGTCCTAAAGACTGAAACATGGAGAGAATAAAATAGACCATGAAGGCAAGGGCTATCTTACTTCCAGTGCTGAGCACAGTGCCTGGCACGGACGAAATATCCTATGAATAATATTTTGAATGAGTGACCTTCCCTTATCCTCATTGGTATGTTCACCAAGTATCTGATAAAATGCCAAAAATTGAAATCACACTTCAAATTTGAAAAATTCAAATTTTTCAACTTCCCCTACTAATGAGCATTTTGCTAACATCCCCAGTGGGTGGTAGAAGGAACAGACTAGACTCTTCTATGCCCAACCTCTCATCGTTAAAAGCTGAAGGATCCTTCACCTGTAAGACCTGTACTGGTCTTGACCTGGATAGATCACTTTCTGTTCCACAGCTCATCACAACAAAGATCTGGAAAATTTACAAACCACCTAATCATCCCCCAAATCATAAAATGTCCAATTCAAAGCAAAGTATGGGTCAAGGGGCAAGGATTGTTTTCTAATAGTTTGTGCTTCACTGTGATGATGATGATGATGATGATGATTTTAGAATGCCTTGTTTGGAATGTGGCTGCTGTACTTTTATCCTACCTAGAAAAGAAGGTTTTGTGCCTGAAAAGATTTTTTTAATTGATCGAACCAATGAAAGGGACAAGACCACTAATAGCTTCTGCTCACTTACAACCTTCTAACCCTCTCTCTGTTTCTTTGTAGCTGTTAAATATGTTTCGCCTGAGTGCCACCAAGATGGTGTGCACATACTCTATCCCCTCTACACCCACGTTGAGGTCAGACTTGATACTTCATTGGACTTCTTTTTAAACATTTTTTTAAAAAGAAATAAAAAGACAAATTCATGGGGCACCTGAGTGGCACAGTCGGTTGAGCATCTGACTCTTGGTTTCGGCTCAGGTCATGATCTCAGGGTCTTGAGATCGGGCCCCATGTCAGGCTCCACACTCAGTGTGGAATCTGCTTGAGATTCTCTCTCCCTCTCCCCCTGAACCTCCAGTTCATGCTCTCTCTCTCTCTCTCTCTAAAAGAAATAAATAAATCTTTAAAATAAAATAAATAAGAAGACAAATTCACATTTCTGAAGCTTAAGGATTAGTCAAGATTTTCTGAAGAATGTTCCAAGAAGACAGAGTCCTACTAGCAAGTGGCACTAGAGCCTCTTTGCAAATATCCGAGAGAAGAGATTCCCCATTCCTTCAGCAAACTCTGATAGTGTTGAACAAAGACATCTGCAAAAAAATGTCAGTTTAGTTGGTCTGGGAGGAGATAAGCCATCGCATCAGATTCTGTCTTTGCATTCCCCTTTTCTGTGTTATCTTGCTCTTGAACTACCTACTGTATTTCTATGTTTAGGAAAGGCAATGAGCTATAGTAGAGAGGACAAGGGGCCAGAAAGAGTGAGGGAGTATAAGGTGGCAAGGAACAGAATCCTACTTAAGCTATTTCAGGATGCTCAACTCCTGCACAGCACAAGCACATGGGGAGCTCTAAAAAATTGCTGGCCATTTTCAACTGTGGAAAGAGCCAAGATGCCCATCGACAGATGAATGGATAAAGAAGATGTGGTATATATACATAATGGAATATTATGCAGCCATCAAAAGGAATGAGATCTTGCCATTTGCAACGACGTGGATGGAACTGGAGGGTGTTATGCTGAGTGAAATAAGTCAATCAGAGAAAGACATGTATCATATGACCTCACTGATATGAGGAACTCTTAATCTCAGGAACAAACTGAGGGCTGCTGGAGTGGTTGGGGGTGGGAGGGATGGGGTGGCTGGGTGATAGACATTGGGGAGGGTATGTGCTACGGTGAGCACTGTGAATTGTGCAAGACTGTTGAATCACAGATCTGTACTTCTGAAACAAATAACGCAACATATTTTAAGAAAAAAGGAAAAGAAGAAGATAACAGGAGAGGAAGAAAAGGGGAGTATGTCAGAGGGGGAGACGAACCATGAGAGATGATGGACTCTGAAAAACAAACTGAGGGTTCTAGAGGGTAGGGGGGTGGGGGGATGGGTTAGCCTGGTGATGGGTATTGAGGAGGGCACGTTTTGCATGGTGCACTGGGTGTTATGAACAAACAATGAATCATGGAACACTGCACCAAAAACTAATGATGTAATATATGGTGATTAACATAACAATAAAAAATTAAAAAAAAAATTGCTGGCCATTTTCATTAGTGGGACTGGGAGGGGGACTGATGCATCTGTAGTTGTAAACACTGCACCTACACCTGTCCCCCAGCAGCCTCTGATCTCTCCTCTCTGCATGGACTTCATTCCTGCCTAACAGAGCTAATTCCTTTGCCGATTCCTATACCATGATGCCAGAGGGTCTGTGGCTTTGGTTTGATGGGGCACCACACCTGGCTCCCACTCTGCAGAACCTTTCAGAACTGTCTGTCAGTTCAAATTACAGAGCAAACATGTCTCCTCACTGCACAACAAATACATTGGTTCTTCCTTGTTCAAATATTGGTCCCACCGCTTCTAGATGTGTGACTTTGACCGTGATACTTAGAACTCTAGTTTCTTCTGTAAAACAGAGATACAAATGTCCACCTCACTGAGCTGTGGCGAGGATTAAGTGCAAATTTATGCACTTCAACCATCCCCGTGCCTGTCCCCTACCACGTTGGTCTCCAACCCCCTTCAAACAAAGGTAAAACTAAGAGCCCGATTTGCCGTTTCTCTCTCATGCTGAGCTGGTGTCACCCCCACTTTCCACAGCTACCTACAATGTGGTTAAATGAGTCTTGTTGCTTCTCCCTTTCTTCATGTTTGTCACTAGCCACCTTCATAACTCACTAGTACAGAGATAAGAAAGAAAGCTTCTGAAATTCAGAGTTGGTTTGGTTTACTTTTGTTAGAATCTCTAGCTGAGAAGAAAATTCAAACTAAAGGCCAACACGAAATTTTTGTGGTGGGTGTCAGTGGACCAAATTCATCTATGCTGTCTTAGTTTGGGCTACTGTAACAAATTACCACAGACTGGGTGGCTGAAACAACAAATATTGGTTTCTCACAGTTCTAGAGGCCGAAAGTCAAAGATCAAGATGCCAGAAAATCCAGTATCTGGTGAGAACCTTCGTCCTGGGTTGCAGACGACTGTCCTCTTGCTGTGCCCTCACAGGGTGGAGAAGAGAGGGAGCAAGCTCTCAGGTCTCTTCTTATAAGAGCACTAATACCATCCATTATGGTTCCACCTTCATGACTTAATTACCTCCCCGAAGCCCCACCTCCTAATTAAATCACATCGGGGGTTAGGATTTTAGCCCGTGAACTTTTGGGGGGGGGGACACAACATTCAGTCTGTAACAGAGCCATCCTTCACTCCTATGGCTCTGAAAAGTAGAGGCTTTGCACTAAGTAGGCACATGGTTACCACATACTAATCTGTTTTTGTTAAAATGCATTCTGTATTTTCATTTTTTTAATTTTGTAAGTCTTTGGATGTAGGCAGAATTAAACATGTATAATAAGTCTTTTTTCCTCTTTTCTTTCCCCACTCTGTCTCCTGACATACTCCTAGTTTCTTTGTTGGGTAGAATCAGTATCTTCCCTTAGGTGTTTTTTTGTTTGTTTGTTTGTTGTTGTTGTTTTTAAGATTTCATTTATTTATTTGTCAGAGAGAGAGAGAGTGCAACAGGCAGAGAAAAGCAGGCCTCCTGCTGAGCAGGGAGTCCAATGTGGGACTCAATCCCAGGACCCCATGATCATGACCTGAGCTGAAGGCAACGACTGAGCCACCCACGCGCCCCATCTCCCCTTAGTTTTTTTTTTTTAAAAGATTTTTTTATTTATTTAATTGACAGAGAGAGAGAGAGAGACAGAGAGAGAGGGAACACAAGCAGGGGGAGTGGGAGAGGGAGAAGCAGGCTTCCCGCGGAGCAGGGAGCCCGATGCGGGGCTCGATCCCAGGGTCCTGGGATCATGACCTGAGCCGAAGGCAGTCGCTTAACCAACTGAGCCACCCAGGCGCCCCTCCCCTTAGTTTTTAATAGCTCCATAAACACTCAGTCCTAACCACCCTGCTTTGAGTTAGTTTGTCTTGTTGCTTTTTGGTTTTGGTCAGTGGGGAGAGAGCCTATGGGGCTCTGTAGGGTGGGAACTAGAGAGAAAATTCTGACAAGCAGACTTTTTATTTGATAAGCTTTCTCATGTGAAGTCACGTTCTCCCTGTGCCTTACCAGGACAGGTGGCGGAGAAGCTTCTTAGATCTTTTCTCTTCTAGGAAACCTTGTTCATTTGGAGCAAAGCTTCCTTTTTTTTTTTTTTTTTAATCTTTTGCCACATTGTTCAAAGCTTTAAAAAAAAAAAAAAAAAAGCAACACAGAGAAAATCAGTTTGCATCCAGAGATGACTCCTTTCGGAAGCCCTGGACTGCAGAGAAGAGGTATCAGGGGACAGAAGATCACCTATCTTTGAGGTCAGACAGCTGTTCCTTTGTCACACTGATAACTTCTGAGTGGGAAGAACATCTGAAGAACATATTCCAAACATAAGAGTTGAGGCAGCTCTTTACCCTGCCACTTCCCACCCTGGTCTCTACAGGAGTCCCTCCAAACAAACCTCCTGTCACAGGAGTGCCAGGTCTACTCTTCCAGTCTCATTCTGCTCAGTAGCCTTTGCAAGGAGCACATGCATCCTCCCACCCCTCCCACCCACTTTTCTAGGTGTTTTGAAGTTTATACTTTAGAGATGAGAGAAAAGTCTAACATCTCAATGACAGCATTCAAATGTATTTTGGCCCCTGCAGAAATGAATAAATCGTCAGAGCCGCTTTGAAATTAGGAACTAAGGGGGAGCGTAGACCACATGAATTTGGGTGGCCTCCCTGGGAACCCTCAGTGAGGTTCTAAGTGAAGCTTCAGGAGGGCATTTTATGTAGACATGCTGTGTCCTGTCTATGACCTTGAAAGGGCATAGTGTCACCATTTCCACCGGTCAGAAGGCCCAGGGATAAATCTCTTTGAGAGAAGGAAAAATAATTTATGAAATCAATATTTAAATAAGAATGACAGCCAACTTTATTGAACATTTACTCTGTACCAGGTACCATTTTAAGTGCTCTTATAACCATTATCTCATTTCATCCCCCCACCAATCAGGGGATCTTCTGTCCCCTGATACCTCTCTCTGCAGTCCAGGGCTTCCGAAAGGAGTTATCTCATTACATTGAACATTTACTCTGTACCAGGTACCATTTTAAGTGCTCTTATAACCATTATCTCATTTCATCCCCCTACAATTTCTTCATTTACACGTGAGTAAGTAAATACAGTAAACCAGAAGAATATATGTACATGCGTAGTTTGTAGCCTGGGAAGTATCCTGACTCTCCATTAATAGACAAATAATTAAATATACTTTTTAGTAAAAAAGAAATTTGCGGTATAATACTGATTTTAAAAACCACCCTTCTGGGGCGCCTGGGTGGCTCAGTCATTAAGCATCTGCCTTCGGCTCAGATCATGATCCCAGCGTCCTGGGATCAAGCCTGGCATCGGGGTCCCTGCTCCGCAGGAGGCCTGCTTCTCCCTCTCCCACTCCCCCTGCTTATATTCCCTCTCTCGCTGTGTCTCTCTCTGTCAAATAAATAAAATCTTTAAAAAAAAAAAAAAAACACCCTTTTTAGCCTAAAGGAAGGAAGAAAGAGAAGGATGAAAAGAAATTTGGATATGATTATAATTGAACACATAGTAGGAACTAGGAAGCCTACTGCCTCTCAAGAAAAACCCTTGCCCCATTCTAGGCTAGTTTCTTGGTACTTTAGAAGCTTTAGGTTTATGTTTTATGTACTGACAAGCACAGCACCATGTGGCTTCCACTCAAGTCTCCAAGGGGAGGAGATCATCCTCCATTGAGGACAAACGGAACCACAGACACCATTTCAATCTCCTCTATGAACCCCTCCATGGCCACTACTGCACGCATAGACTAAGTGCAGGCAGAACAAAGCAGACACCTGGGGCTCCATGAGGAAAGGAGCCTGGCTCACAATCTCCTCGGGGTTGCTCAAGAAGACCAAACAGTCCTAAGCTCCAGGGGACTAAAGAGAAGATGAAAAGAGATGGAGGAAATCCAGAAAGTCGAATGCCAAACTCGGTTCTGCTCAAATTGTCTCAGTCATTTATCAGGAAGAAAGCACACAGCCCTGCCCTAAAATAAAGCAAATCTTCATTTCATCCTTTTCAAAATGAAATAGAATGCAGAAGGGAGATTCAACCCCTCGCTCTTTGCTCACCCACCACTGCCCCATATCCATTAGTCACCAGGAGCCTTTGATACCACATAAAATATAGCCCAGGAGAGGCCAGACCCATCAATCCAGGAACAGGTATTTATATCCATTTTATGGGATCCTAAGGAATCCTATTTTCATGGAGTAGAAAATGTCATTTAAAAATACTATACGGGGCGCCTGGGTGGCTCAGTCAGTTAAGCAGCTGCTTTCGGCTCAGGTCATGATCCTGGGGTCCTGGGATCGAGCCCCATGTCCAGCTCCCTGACAAGCAGGGAGCCTGCTTCTCCCTCTCCCTCTGCCTACTTGTGCTCTCTCTCTCTCTGTCAAATAAATAAATAAAATCTTTAAAAAAAAATACTGTGCAGGGGCACCTGGGTGGATCACTCTGCTAAGTGTCTGACTCTTGATTTCAGCTCAGGTCTTGATCTCAGGGTTGTGAGCTTAAGCCCCACACTGGGGTCCACACTGAGTGTGGAGCCTACTTAAAAAAACAATACATATATATATATATATATATATATATATATATATATCTCAAATGACTTATTAAATCCTCTTCCCCTCCCCTTTCAATGGTTAGCTCTTATACTTTGAGTTGCTTGGGTCCGTTGGAACAAAAGCTGAAAGTTTTGTCCTAAATGGGGAGACATGGCAGAAGCCCTCCCTTATTCAGTTGGTGTCACCTAAATCAACAAGCAAGTCAAATCATGTCCCATGGAAAATACCAGCTTCCTGTGGAAAGTGCCCCACATGACATCTTTAAGCAGCTGTTTGCCCTGAGTTCCCTGGTTGAGGTAGGTGGTGGCGGGGGGCATCAGAAGGACCCCAAGAACTTGGCCTTTGCACCCAGAGTCCCTTGCTCTGTAGTTATACTCCCACTGTAAGGCTGAGAGTGGATCCAGTGCAAAGGGATTTGAGGAAAGTCTCATTTCACCCTGTGGTGGGAGACAGAGGAAATTAAGTGAACAGACAGAGTGCCCACTGCTCTCCCTTCTCACACACCAACCCCTGTGCTTTATGAATAATCATTAATGCCAATGGCTGAGCTGTCTTCTGTACCTTTAGTCATAACTGGGTACAGAAGAAGATTCACAGAGACATCTACAGGTCATAGTTGGAACTGGATTAAAATAAAAACTATGTCTTAACATGTCAATATTTTAATTTGGATGATCCCATCAAACACTAAGGTCAATATATCAGTAGTTAATTGGAGTAAATTAACTAGGAAACAATTTGTCATTTGTTTGTCACTGTGCAAATTATTCAGAGTAGGAAGAAAAGAGAATTGACATTTGTTGAGCATTTTCCACATGACAAGCCCTGGATTGGGCAATTCTACACTCAGATGCCATTGAATTCCAGAACAAGACTCTGGTCAGCAGTAGTAAATCCATTCTACAGACAACCATGACTCAGAGGTGTTAAGTTACTCCCTCATGTTCCCACAGAGAGCAAGCAGAATGCAAGGGCCAGGTTCAAACCTAGATCTATGTGGGGCTATAGCCTACCCTCTCTCCACTATTCCAAAAGAGCCAGAAGCACGTGGGGGTATAGCTCAGTGGTAGAGCATTTGACTGCAAAAGAGCCAGAAGCTTTCAAATATGGAAAACTACACACAGGGTTATCAACAATCACGTACATATTATGAGGTTGCAATTTACTTACTCTTCGTATTAGGTAAAAAAAAAAAAATTGATATTTTTAGACAACTAGACAAACATCTTTTGTCAACTTTCAACTACAGAGTAGCAAGGAGAAAAATCACTAAAAGTCCAATCTGGTTTAAACCTTGGCCCGAGGCAAACATTTAGAGTCCCCTTATTTAATGTTCCACTTTTCCAGATAAAAGGTACTTGGTGATTCCTCTGTCTTCCACCCACCTTCCTGCCTCCTCTTCCAGATGGCATCTGAATACCTGAATAGACATGGGGTTGGGTTATCATCACAAAACTTTGCAGTCTTGTGGTAGGTGGGGTCAGGAATCTCAGGCATGACGTCCCGGGCTCCCTGGTCTGCAGGACCTTACCATTTAGCCACCTAGTTGCTGTGGCCTAAGGTCTGTTTCTCCTGCTGCTTGCAGCTTGTCCTCTGGTTTCTCTTCAAGCTTGGCCAAAGCCCAGTGGGGCCTCCTGGCTCCCTAGCAGCCTCATCTCCACTCTTGCTGGGGGTCTTACTAGAGATCCTGAGGAGCTCTTCCTACAGATCTCATTTGGGCTCCAGACCAGTGCTGCCCTGAGCTAAAAGGCGATTTTTCTTCTCTGCTCATCCCACCTCCCAGACTTCTACACAGACATGCCAGGGACCTCACTGAGCCCTCTGGCAAGCTTCCAGCTGGGCCTTAGCATCATCAGTGTTCCTCCTGGATACACGGGCACCCCTGGATACAGTCAGGGTATCATGGAATCTGGGTGAAACCCCTGAGGGACTGAATTCAGGCCCTCCCTCTATGCCCTTCTATGTGGGAGTGGGGAGCAACCTTAAAAATGGTGATTGATGTCTGGGTTGAAAGATGACTAGAAGGGGAGACACCGGATTTTGCCTGGATGACAGATTAGCAAGTGGTTGGAGGAAGGGCAGGGGCATGTGCTGTTTCTACTTATGTATTAGAGGGGCTTTGCTTTTACACTTAAATTTTTATCATTGTCTTAATGCCAACTAAAACAACCATGTCCTTCTGTGAGTCCTGTGATAGTGTGGTCCCTGCAGGCCAACTGGGCCACCCTAAAATGAGGCTGATTCTAGGGCTGGCCGCACCTCAAACCACAGCATCCTCCACTTTCCTCACCAGCGTCCTGCTCTGTCCTTTGTGAGGGCCCCAGAGAAGCAGCCAGGGCACCGGCCGTGCCCCTCCCTCCCCGCCCCACCCCCGCCCCATACCCCTCACAGTTTCAGCGCTGGAGGTTGTGTTTTGTGCCTGGCAGGTCTGGAATGGAGAGCTTTGATTGTCTTTGATTGTCCAGTTTAAGTTGCCAGATGTCTAATCTCAAATATTTAAACCTGTTTCTGAGAATCAAATTGCAAAAATACCAGACACATAAATGTCCGGTATTAGGAAGTGTCTCTTTTCTCTAAATGTAACTTTAAATTTTATTAAAGTAACCAAATGTTTCCAAGTCTTTCCAAAGTTTTATGCCTGCCTTTATGTAAATATCCAAATAAAATAGTTCAGGCTATTGTGGGAAAGGTCAGAAAGGTCCTTCCCAGGGCCTCAAGTTCCATTGTCACCTCTCACTAGAAATGTCTGTTCCCTGGGCTAAGCTCTTGGTGTTCCCAGCTCAGTAGCTCAGTGCTCAAAACCACGGCCCTGTCCCCTCTACACTCAGCCACTTTGCCTCATTCCCCAAAGCACTGCTCATGTAAGAAGGTTGTACATGCCGGATTTAATTCATTTTAGGAATTCATTCATTTAACAAATATCTATTGAGCACCTACTATAGACTACACCCTGTTTGAACTCCAGGGATTCAACCGCAAGTAAAAGAGACAAAAATCTCTGCCCATGCGGAGCCTACATTCCACGGGAAACACTCAGACAATAGACACCCTAGAGTGTGCCTGGTAACAGTAAGTGCACCGAGAAAAATAAAGCAGAGGAAAGGGAAGCAGAGTGCTAGGAGGACAGTTGATTTTTAAATATATGACCCAAGCAGGCTTCAGTGAGGGGCCTTTGCATTGAGTAGAGGAGGTGCTGGAGAGAGCCATGCTCGGATCTGGGGGAAAGATGTCCCAGGAAGAGGGAGCAGCAAATGCATGGCCCTGATGGAGGAAGAGCCTGAGGCCAGTGTGACGACAATGGGAATAAATGAGTTAAGAGCCAAAATGTGATCAGAGGGGTTGGAAGTGGGTTGTGCAGGCCAGTAGGTCAGTGTGACGGTTGACTTTTACCCAGAGTGAGTTGGGAAGCTGTTGCAGGCTTTGGAGTAGAGGAGTGCCACAACCTGACTTGCTTTAGAAGGATCATCTCTCTGGCTCCTGGGGTGGGAAGAGACTGAGAGAGACAAAGGTAGAAGCTGGATGATGACTTTGGAAGTTATTAACACTACATAGGTTAGAGCTGGTGACTGGAACCACCGTCCAGCAGTGTGGTGATAAGGAGTATACATAAGTTATGGATATATATTGACGGTCTGCCAACAGGTTTTGCAGATGAATCAAATGTAGATGTAAAAGAATGAGAGGAAGCAAGGATAAAACCAAGGTTTTGGGGTGCCTGGGTGGCTCAGTTGGTTAGGTGTCTGACTCTCGATTTCGGCTCAAGTCATGGTCTTAGGGTCGTGGGACTGAGCCCCATGTCGGGCTCTACGCTGAGCATGGAGTCGGCTTGGGATTCCCTCTCCCTCTCCCTCAACCCTTCCCCCTGTGCTTGCTCTCTCTCTCTCTCTCTCTCTCTTCGAATAAATACATAAATAAAATCTCTATTAAAAACAAGAAAAAAGCAAGGTTTTTGTCCTATGCCAGTAGAAAGATGGGGTTGTCATTTTCTGGGATGGGGGAGAACAGTAGTAATAACACAGCTCAGGAAAGAATATCAAGTTGAACATTAAGCATAAGAATTTCTCCCCAGTTGTGTCCCTCCAGAGTCCCCACCTCTGGCCTTGCTGTTGGGCTCCTCTCTCTGCATATGATTTTCCTCTGCCCACTCCTTCCAAGGTTCCAACTACATACCTTGAGTGGCTGAACTTGAAACTCCAAAATTCCTGTTTTTTATTATGTGCCAATGCACAACTTGGTTCTTTTCATGTGATGAAAAAAACTAAAGAAAGCAAGTTCTCAGACAAACTGATTACAAGATATGTTGGAGTTTTATTTCAAGCTTACTACAAGCCAAACCAAAGAATTCTTTCTTGGGAGAAACATTTATGGAAAAGAACAAAAAGAAAAGGAAAAAGAGGAAGAAGAGGGTGCAAAGGAAGAAGAAGTTATTAACATATGCAAAAAGTAGGCAGAGTGTGATGAACTTTTGTATACCCATCACCTCGCTTCAGTAATTGCCAATTCAGGCTGATCATAATTCATCTATTCCCCACCCACTTCTCTTCCTCTTGTATTATTTTGAAGCAAATCCCAGGCATACCTTTCAACTGCAAACTTTTCACTGTGTATTTCTAAATCATAAAGGTGATTTTATATAAATTCATTACCATTGTCACAATTTAAAAATTAACAATAATCCCTTAATATCATTACATTTCTAGTAAGAGTTCAAATTTTCAACTGCTTCATGAATGTCATTATTTTATTTTGTAGTGTGTTTGAATCAGGATGCAAATAAGGTCTACATGTTGTAGTAGATTGGTAAGTCTTTTAAGTATTTTTTTTTATAGATTCCTTTCTTCCCCCCACCCCACCCCCTACTCCCTGCAGGATGCTTACTGAAGAAACCACTTGGAGTCTCGTAGAATTTCCCATGGTCTGGATATTGCCACCCCTTCATGATAGAGTTTATCATGTACTTCTTATATATTAGTAGGTAGATCTAGACACTGCTGGCTTGTTTTCAAATCACATTTGTAGCTTACGTTAGTGCTGTTTCCATTATGAAATCTTACTGTTTCTCCAAAGTGTTGCATTTATCTAACTTTCATGTTTTTCAAAGCTTACAACACTCTTTTAAGGTAAGAAATAGTTTTATTCCAAAAGGGCTTACCACCTGAAATCAAATTTAAAGGAAAAAAAAAAACATTACTTTAGAACAAAAAACTGATGATAAATGTTTTGGCACAAAAGTTATATTCACATTGAGAATAAAAATTGTCCCAAACCTGGTCTAGGGCAGAACTTTTTTGCATGATATAATACACAACTTCCTCTGGGATGTAATTGGCATTGCTGTTAAAATGCTTGAGCAATTTTCTGATAGACCTAAATAAGATTAAGGACTTCTGGGAAGCCAGGGTTACCCACCCAGCTGACTGGCCAGCCTAATAATCTTTAACCAGACATGACTTTTTCTTGTATCCAGTTTAACAATGATTAACCATTCACTTTTCTTATAAAATCCCTAAAGAGAATCTTGAATCGGCGCACTTAAAGGTTTCATCCCTTGTGGCTAGCTCGAAACAAAGTTTTGGCCCAGACTTATAATCCATTTGTCTAAGGGAAGGGGTTTACAAAACATTTAGGAAGAAATACTATAATTTTTTTTTTACTACTTTGTGTGCGTAAGAAATTTCATCAAGGGGTATTAAATGTATACACAGGAGTCCGTAAATATATGGAAAATTGGTTTCTTTGAAAGCTCTGGGCACTTTGACTAATATGGAGAAATTTCTCCTTTGGATAACATAATTCAAACTTAGCTGCTGTTATGAAGTAAAAGATCTTTCTTCAGATTACTTCTTTGAGCAAGTTGGTGCCTTGAACGTGGGATCCAAGTGCCCTGAGAAAACAACATCTCTTGATAGGTGGAAACTGGTTTAACATCATGACTTAATTATTATATCAAATACATTATGGATAATCTATGGACTTTAATAAATCTAACAGGTAAAGGCTGAATTGGTAAAATGCAGGTAAGTCCTGCATTTTAAAAAATACATTTAATCCAATGGGAAATAAAAATGAATACTTGGATAAAATTTTAAACTTGATCATAAATAAATAAAAATTAAATAAAATATAGTAAGAGGATAGGTTGTATATTTTATGTATTGTGTATAACATGTATTTCAGAAAATTATTTTTTATCACGCCTGTACAACAACTTTGTTGACGTTATCTGGAAACTCTATTAGTTACTAAGGAAAGATATATGAGCTTTCAAATGTACATAATACAGTGGAGTTAAGCCCATACTCCTATGCCTTTTGGGATGCTAGATTGGGCCAAATGGCTCAAGATGGCTCTAAATTAGACCTGCAGACCTCAAGGTTTGAGCAAGGCCACCGAGGGCAGGTTGGGCTTCGCCCAATCCAAGGGTTGACCAGCTAGAGGTCTTCACACGGGATTTATTGTTCATATGCCAAATAGCAGGCCCATTCTGAGAGCCAGCTCAGGTGACATATACAGGCTTACCTGCTTTCATCAGCACTGAGTCTACACCAAAAGAGAACAGACTCTTGTATTAAGGAAATTACTTTAGGGGCAATGGAGAATAATAATTATTTCACAAAATTTTTAGAACGATTAAAAGCAATGATGTACATAAAGTACTTAGCACAATGTTCAGTGGGCACAGGAGGTGCTTAATATTTATCATTTTTAATATATTAAATTGTTAATAAATGTATTAAATTGTTATTTAATATACTAAATTAATAATATTTATTAGCTCCTTCTCTCTCCCAAAGTTGAAAGATCCACATGTGCTCAGGGTCAGGGATTGTCAATGAGGAAAGCATGATGTGACCAAAATAATCATGCCTGAATAGTGTTTTATAATCTCCAAAAAGCTTTAACATGTACTATTACACTTGGACTTCAGCTCGCCAACAACCACCCAAAGTGCTCTGTGAGGTGGGAGTAAGTATATCCAGTTTACGGTCGCTGCCAACCTGGTAAAGAAGGACGTGATATTGCAGCCACACTCCTAGAGGAGATCTGATCTCTGTGGGTGCTGACTCTCAGGTATGTGACACCCAGAGTCCAGGTCCCCCCCCCACACACACACACACACATACCACTCACAGACACAAGATTCCAATTCAGGTGAACAAATAAAGGGATTCCTGGAACACCAGACTTCCAGTGCTAAAACGGGGAAAGTCTCAAGCAAAGCCAGATGAGTTGGTCACCCTAAGTCTAAAAGAAATGAACACCAAACCCCACAGACCACAGGAGCAAAAAATATTAGCCGGGGGGCGCCTGGGTGGCTCAGTCATTAAGCGTCTGCCTTTGGCTCAGGTCATGATCCCAGGGTCCTGGGATCGAGCGCCCAGTCAGGCTCCCTGCTCAGCGGGAAGTCTGCTTCTCCCTCTCCCACTCCCCTTGCTTGTGTTCCCTCTCTGTTGTGTCTCTGTCAAATAAATAAATAAAATCTTTAAAATATATATATATATATTAGCTGGCAGAGCCATAGGAAACATGCTGCTTAGCACATGCCATAGTACCCAGGGTTTCATGGTTTGAGAACCTTACATGTTGCTCAGTATGGGAAGATAGCTTCTCCAAGCTCTCAGGATGGGAGCAGGTTAGAAAGCATTTCTCACCAGAGCCCCCACCAAGGCATCAGCATTGGTGCTAATCTTCTTCTATGATTTAATCATCCTATTCCGGAAGTTTGTGGGTGCATCCCCTCATGCACTGGGTGACCCCATCCACCTCAGGTTTCCCCTCCCAGATGCAGATGTCTACAGGAGGGCCAAGCAGCCCTGCTACGGCTCCTTTATAACTGTGGCAAGAGACCAGGGCACAATGGAAGAGAGAGGGCACCATCTCCAAGCCTCTCCTTTAGAAAAGCTAAACACTTCCGGTTGACACAGAATTAAAGAACTTTATGCACTAAAAAATAGTGACATCCTTTGCTTTCAATATTGTTCCCCACACTTGCATTGGTTTCAGAGCCTATATATCCAGAGCTCAATAGCACATTCCTCTGCCCCTTTTGGATCTGGTGTATATGAGTTCACAGAATCATCTCCAGAAGAAATGCTGAATCATAAAGCTGTACCAGCTCAGAAGAGCCTTTATTTAGTTGGGTCTCCTGCCATTCAACTCTGCAATCTCTCAGTTCCCCTCCAGAGAATCTGTTTCTCTCTCTGAAGATCAAGACTCTGCTTTTTCAAATTCTCCACAAGTTGGTGTGTTAAGGGGAGAGAAAAGGGAGAAAACCCTGTGTGGCTTCCAATAGTTCCCAGACATGTCTCATAAGGAAGGTTAATCTCTAGACAAAGAGAAGAGAGGAATTTGTTTGTGGTTTGATATCCATCACTGAAAGGAATACAACTAAAAGGGGCATCAAAGAAAACTGATTTTGTCACCAATGTAGCTACCACGGGAGCAACTTCCACAAGATCAAGATGCTGGAGGCTGTAGGACTAGGAGACTAATCTGTAAGCCAGAGATCTGGAGAGACCCTGAGGCTGTAGGAAGCCTTCTACTTACCATATTACTGGACTATTTTAGGGGGAAAAAAGTTTTCATAGAAAAACATAGCTATATAAGCTTCTAAGAGACTTTAAAGACATGTTCCACTCATTGCATCAAAACTCTCTTATTGTGTAAAGAGGCAACTTCAGCTGAGGAACAATTACTAGATGTACCAGATATCTTCAGCCTCAGCCCCCCAGATGCTCTTTCCAACCTCCCCAACATGCTCTGTCCCAAGAGAGGCTGACCCATGCTTTGCCTCATCTCAGCTCCCACCCCCTCCGCCTTCTGGTTAGATTTAGCTAATGCGAGGCACCGGCAAGATACAGACAGGGGTCATGAGGTTGGGAGGAGAAGGAGGCAGAGTGAGGTCAGAGGTCCTTCCTTGCATGACCAAGGCTTGGCAGTAGCTCCTTCCCTCTGGAAAAGGCCACAGCCCCCACTCTACTACAGCTACAGTGGTCAGGGTTCTGGTAGCTCTTCCCTCCTCTATCCCTTTAAGCCAATGGCTGATGAAGATTCCCACTGTTGCTAGCCCTGGGAAGACCTCACCATCTTCTGTTGGTTTCCCTGACACCTGTCTACACTCTTATAAATAGCCTCTTCATTAAACTCCCTGAATAAGGCCCTATTAAGTGTGACTTCTGTGTCTTGTTGGGACCTGGACTGATACCTTCAGCATATCAAGGATCTACATGGGCCAACGACGAGCAAATGAGAAACAATGCAGAAGTAAGCTAGGACTACCTTCCTCCTCTTTCCCACTTTCACCTATCAGCCAAGGAATGCATACATTGAAGGGAGAGTTTCATAATAAACAAGGGCTACAAAGAATCCTTCTGAGATTTTGCCCCAGGTCCTAAGTTCCTAGCCTTAATAATCTCTGAATGAAATGATCCAGAGGAGCTTTTTTTTTTAAGGTTTTATTTATTTATTTGACAGAGAGAGACACAGCGAGAGAGGGAACATAAGCAGGGGGAGTGGGAGAGGGAGAAGCAGGCTTCCCGCGGAGCAGGAAGCCCAATGTGGGGCCTGACCCCAGGACCCTGGGATCATGACTTGAGCCAAAGGCAGACGCCTAACGACTGAGCCAGCTCCAGAGGAGCTTTCTTTGTACTTATCAGAGTACAGTTAAATGGTTTTTGCATAAGTCATCATTTTGCTGACCCTAAGAAAGCTAGTTAACTCTCTCTTTTTCCAACAGAGGAGTGCATCTGAGTTTCTCTTACTGTCCTAAACAAAAACTGAGTGGGGCAGCCAGAAAAAATGAGAAAGCTGAACCATTCGGGAAAAAATGAGATGTTCAGGATCTGGGGAGAGTCAGAGTTCCACACAGGAGGTCATCATGGCCAGAAGATGACTGTTTTATGAAAGGAGATGTGAGCCTAGGAAGTGGGGCTGAAACAAATCAGCCCAAAGGGAAAAGGACAAGGAAGACAGCAGACTCCTGAGACCTAGGGAGCAGTGTCTATGGCAGGCAGGCCCAGAGCAGGCAGTTAAGTAGAGATCTTCACTTGAGGCAACAGGTCGGGCTGGTGTCGGCATGTAGCCAACAAGGGTCAGCAGCTGATGTCATTTTCCCATAAGGCACCCAGTCCCTGGAAAACAAGAGAAAAATGACTAAAGCTCATCCTAGTAGAGCCAACAAAGAAGACCTACCCAGAGATGGCATGGGGCTCCTCACTGACCCCATGATTAAGGCCCACATGAAATCCTCCTTCCTGAATAAGAAAAGCCCATCAGTGCAGAGTAGGAACTCAAGGGCCAGAACCAGAGGAACAGAAACAAAGCAAACAGTACGACTAAATTGATGTGTCATAAATAACTTTGGTGTTGAAATGTATTCTTCTACTATTCCTACATAAAAAGCCATACAACAAAAAAGTTCTTTAGGCAGCATTTTCACAAAAAGGAGTACTACCCTCAACTTAGTTTCAGCATTTGTTTGGTTTTTTTTTTAAGATTTTATTTCTTTATTTGAGAGAGACAGAGATAGCACCAGAGAGGAGGAGCAGGGAGGAGAGGGAGAAGCAGGTTCCCCGCTGAGCAGGGAGCCTGACTCGGGGCTCGATCCCAGGACCCTGGGATCATGACCTGAGCCAAAGGCAGATGCTCAACAAACTGAGCCACCCAGGCGCCCCTCAGTATTTATGTAAAACTACATAAAGCTCATTTCTCCATATATGACATATCAAAGAGCAAAAGAAAGGAATGAATCTCTGTCAAAAACTTGACCGGGTATTTTCTGTGCAATTTACAGACAAGAAAGCAAGGTTTTGAGTTCATCTTTTCTTCCTATGTCATATAGTTCTTCCTTTGTCCCCCCCAAATGCATAATGGAGTCTAATTAGGATGGTGGTGAGTAAGCAGCAGTGTAACAGTTGAAGAAAATACACATAGAACAGGAATGTGGCACATAATTAGTCAGAAGTATTTATTAATCAAAGATGGAAGATGATAAACACTCCTAAATGAAACATGAATTTTAGTAATGTTGGAAAGGAAGAGCAAGAGCAAGAGAAAGGTTTGAAGGCTTTCACTCCTTAACGTGAAAGGAAATTTGGGAATCTGATCTTAGGAGTCTGACCTTGACAATTACATCATCAGGATTTCAAAACTAATATAGGAACCTATTATATATTGACTTTGTATTAACACAGATAGTAATACTTTTGTTGGTTGAAAAACAATTCTTTTCCCATACTACATAAAAGATCCTCTTTCCTGGAATTCTTAATTTAAACATATATATGTTAGATAGATATTATATATAATAATGCATAATATTATATATGTATACATTATTATGTGATGTAAAATAATTTATACATGTTTATATATATCATGTAAATCAATATATAGTATCTATATAGTTATACATACATTTATAATATATAAAATGAATGTCCATATAGCTAGCTATATATATATATATATATAAAGCTATCATGTTCGAGGCCCTGTGTTTGATGATGGGGTGCATAAGACGTCTTCTCTATCACAATTAGTGGAAGAAACTGACTGATACTATGTATCAAATTAAAATGCAATGTGATAAATGCTATCAGAGAACAATATGTTTAATAATTAGGTACCCAGTGTCCTTGTAGTACCTTATATGTATAATTATTAAAATCCATAATACATTAGTCTGTGTGGAATTGTTACATGTGCCCCCATAATCTCTCCCCCTCAAAGAAGGAGCTGTGGAATGTTTTCATCTGATCACAATACCTATCACAATGTCCAGCAAGTGTTTGTTGTTTTAATGAGGATTAGATAGATAATGCTATGAAAGTTCTCTGAAAGATAAAATGTGACACACACAGACAGCTGTAACTATTTATTCAGTGGAGTTAAAGACAGGGACAGCCATTTAAAAAAAACCACTTAAAGATAAAAGAGTGTCACTATATGTTTTTTAATAATAAGAACACTGAGAAGAAGGTAGAGAATATATTAATATGTCCAGGCAAGATGCATCGATATGGACCAAAGTCTGCTGGAGAACTGATGGTCAGATTCTAAATGATTACTTCCTTTGAAATCCATCCTTATTCCCCGGAAAATTGTGAGATTTTTATCATCCTAATAATTGTGTTGTGATTTAAGAAATTAAAAACATCACTGCATCCTAGCTTGTTTAATACTTCCACAGTGGAAATAAATGATAATACAGGTTTTACTGAGAGTTTCCATTTGTTGAACACAGCGGGTAAGCTGGTGGCAGCTGAGCTCTGTCAATGAGAAATCAGTTTGGGTTAGACTGATAGGAAAATTAAACTACTGTAGTGTATCAGAATGTGGTAAAGTGCCTTTAAATCTTAGCCATAGTGATTTATTGAAAAGAAGGAAGTGACTTATTGGAAAGGAGGAAGTAAAGAAGAAGACAGTAGCAAGAGGAGTTAATGATGATGAAAGATGGAAGAAATGATCATGAAACCAGGAAGTTCCTTCCTTCCATTTTTGCACCTGTGTTTTATTGCACTTAAAGGGAGAATACAAAAACCAGGTTGATTTTGTCTTATCTTTTCTCTTTTTTAGGCATAGGGGAAAAAATAAGGGAAAGAGTGATGGTAAGATAAAAATAAGGGAGAGTTGTGAGTAAAAATAAAAGAATTAGTGAAGAAGAGCAAAGGAAAGACACAGAAACCTGAGAACTTAAAAAAAAAAAAGGAGAAAATTGATCAGAAAACAGGAAGAATTGGTCCTTTTGTGTAAAGTATTTTTGCCCCAAATCATAGGACAAATACCCTGATACTGGTTTAATATTTTTGTTTTTCTTCTACTGAGTTATGCTCATCATCCTACTTCCTGTTCAAAAATGTTAAACACTAACCACCATCATTTCCTCCTTCCTACTCTACCTTTTGTGTTCTCAGTTTTCTTTAGGCAAGAATTTCAAGATCCACATATCTTGAAGTGTGGAGCAACTGGGTTGGGATTATTTTTTCCAGAACAAGAACAAGCAATTCTATGTGGGAAAATAGATCATCAAAAATTAAGAGTGGTCTGAACTGTTGGAGTCCAAGCCACTCTAAGATTTTAGAAATGGCCATCATCCCTAAAACTGGAATAAATATATCTGCAGGTCAGTCTTGGTAAAAATGTAGTGAGTTAATGTTTATAAAGCCCCTAAGGCCCAGGTGCATAGCAAGACCTCAACAGTTGTATTTTGAATGAAGATTTGTACTTGAACTGTTTTAATAACTGAAGCATTAAAAACTTAAATTTTGTGGGGCACCTGGCTGGCTTAGTCGGTAGAGCATGCAAATCTTGATCTCAGGGTCATGAGTTCGAGCCCCATGTCAGTGTATAGATTATAAATAAACTTTTGATTATAAATAAACAAACTTTTTTAAAAACTTAAATTTTGTTTAATTTGGGGAAATGCTTATTCTTTTTTTAACCTTCATATTCTTTAAAACCTTTGAGATGTAAAACCCACAAAATAAAAATAGAGATGTTCAAAAAAGTGCTGAGAACTTCCCTCCTAATGAAAACCTGATCCAAGATTTCTTCCTTTTTCAAAGGAAAATCTGTCCCTGTATTCTTTTCCAGCATCATGACCTTATAATCTTTCCTGTCAAAAAACGATCTCCAACCTTATACTTTATAACACTCATTTAAACAGCACAAGGCATGAAGGCATCTCTCCAACTTGCTCCCATCCCTCAGCCTTTCTCTTTCAGGTTTCCTATAAGCAGATAAAAAAGAGATAGAGTAGGTACATGCTTATACATCTAGCTGTCTTGCTAGTGAAATATTGTAGAAGTAAATTTACAATGGCAATTTCCTCAAAGGAAAGGGTCAAAAACGAGGCACGTAATTTAATTTTAAAAGTGACTTTAAGACAGGAAATCAGGAGTTGGTTTGTGGGTAACTCAGGGAAGACTGAGGATTGCAGTGAAGGCACAGATCCTGCACCACCCCAAACTTAGTGAGGTCAAGCCTTGCAAAGGAAAGCTCGTAAGCCCTTTGTAGAACAATATCTTACTTTCAGGCCTCTGCCTGTCAGTCCTCTGCTCTGGTTAATATCATCAAGGGAATCCTTGCCTGACAGAATGTAATTTAGGATCTATTAAATATGATTACTTGGCCTTGAAAATGATGGATATTGGACAGAATTAAAGAATCACTTTACAAAAGAAAGGTCTCTTTTACATCCTTTCTTGTGGAGCCTAAAATGAAGCCTGGGGAAATCCCTGAGAGAGGCTGTGGCATTTATAGGTTAGGTTTATGAAAAAGGGAATTGATATTCATATTAAAAACTGTGAAAATTGAGCAAGGTGAAGATAGTGAGCATGCAGACAGCTGTGACATGTGTCTGAAGGGTGAGTGGCATGTTGCCCAACTGATTTACTTGCTTTAATTATATTAGTAATGTGAAAGTCGACATGATTCGAAACAAGCTCTTTGGGTTTTTCATTCAAATACTAGCCCCTGGTGACCACTTTTTATGGTCCTCCCAATTTCCAATTACTTAAAATGTTCATAGCTGAAATACTTCAGAGTTCACTGCTGGGTTTGCTTTGGAGGTGGCCCTAGGCCTGAGTTTTTTATTTAATTACATTTTGTTCCTGGTTATAAAAGTGATATAGTCATTGAAAAAACATAAAAAATTGTAAAGAAGAAATTAAAATCACTAATAATTCTGTCACCCAGAGATTACCATTAACATTTTCTGTATACCTACTAGGATTTTCGTATATATGTTTTATATATATATGTATACATATACATATGTAAATAATTCTTATTATTTAATTGATGTAATATCATCAATACTGTTTTCTAAAATTTTTTTAACTTTATACTATAGCACGACCATACACCCATAGTATTATTCTATAATGAGATATTTAGTGATTATATGATATTCATTGTATATATATGCCACCAATTTTTAAACTGATCCGCAATTGATGAGAATTTAGAAGATCCATTTACATTTTTTACCCATTATCAGATAACTGTACTTCTCTTGTTCTTTCCTTAGGATACATTTCCAGAAGAGCCATTATGCCTAGAAATTTGCAAACTACTAAACCTTTTTTACATGTGGCAAATTTCTCCTATCACACAAAGTCTATATTACAGTATTTCTTCACCACTTCTTCGGATTATCTTAGCAAGACCAAAACAATGAAGGTAGTAGCTAAAACTGAGATTATCACCATTATACTTCTGGTTGAGAATGAATTTTGTGTTAGGGATAAGGTGGGAGCAGCATTAGAATTTTAAACTATTTGAGAAAAACAAGGAAGCAGGAAGTGAGGAATGGGGAGTTATTGTTTAATTGGGTATAAAGTTTCAGTTTTGCAAAATAAAAGAGTTCTGGTAATGGATGGTGGTGATGGTTGCACAACATTATTAATGTACTTAGTACCACTGAACTATACACTTAAAAATTGTTAAGACAGTAAAAATTTTAAATTATTTATATTTTACCACCAAAAAAATTGGGGGGAAAATGACTAAGCAAGTGAAAAAAAAAAATCTCCCCTCTCTGTGTTGCAGAGGAGTACATGTGAAAAAAGGAAATGGGTCCTCCATATTCCATGACACTTTCCTGATGTATGGTAGATGAAGCTATAATCGTAACTAACATTTACATGGTACTTTACAGTTTACAAGTGCTTCTGTACACACAATTTCATTGACATAACAGCCTTGTGAAATAGTTGATTATCATCATTTTGTATATGGAACTTTGAGACAAGGGACCAATAACTGCCCAAGGTGATATAGCTGGCAAAGACCAGAAGCAAGACATCATCCCAGGGCCCCAACTCCTTTCCTAAATGGTCTCCTCTCCCCTGTGAAATACACCACCAAGATGGCGGGAAGGCTATTGTGCTGGCAAAACCATCAAGTCTTTTCATTTGACAAGGCAGATGTTTCATCTATAAACTGAAAAAGGCAAATATTTAAACAGCACTTAAAAGTTTTAGCTTAGAAAAACTTTTTGTAACAACTTTAGATAAACAATTCAATAAAGCAGTAATTTTACTAGTATCAGTCACAAATAATACCCTCAGTGTTTGAATTCTTATGTCGTGGTTTTGGCACTTTTGGATATCGAGGTATTTTTAAAATTCGCCCTCTATAACATATTTTTCACCCTCAAGGGGAAAACATGCGACATGACCAGTGATTAGTGTGTCCAGGCAAGGACACAAGGAGAAGAACTGAGCACATTTTGAGTAATTTAGAGTCAACCATCTCTCTCTTCACTATCTCTTGTCCCATTAAAATATAAAGAGAGGAGTTACATATTTCCAAATTAAATATTAGCATAAACATAGATTTTTTTAAATGTAGATTTTCCCTGGTTCCCTAAGATTTTTTTTGCCTATTTTTGGGTGCGGGATCTGATCAAAGATTAAAAAGTTGTTATTGGCTCTTTTACTCATTATCATTTTGAGTTTTGATAGATGAGTTCTCCAACTTTTCAAGATCTCTTAGAGTTTTGTCTTTGCTGATCCCTGAATAATTTAATCTGACAAGTAGGTATTTTGGTAAACAGAAATCTGATCTGTGAGGTTTATTTTGCCTATGAGCCCAATTATCTTTGGAATTAAAAGTATCAAAAGATATCATGAACATTTCTTGTTCTCATATATTGACTAACCACATGCACTTAATACACATTATTATGGACCTGTTATGTGCCCAGTACTACAAAACCAAATAAGACAAGGTCCCATGGAACTCCCATTATATTAATAAATAGAAAAACTAACACATACACAATTTATTAAAATGAAATAGAATAAGTGCAATACTAGAAGCATATGCACATACTCTGGGGTCACAGAAGTATTATTTTTGCTCCTATGAGTAAGAGAAAGCTTCACAAAGGAAGAATCATCTGAGTTGGGACTAAAAGGATGAACAATTTTTCATAAGGAAAGGGATAGGAAGGTTTATGCACATATATTACTTTGTCCCTTGTTTTATGACTATTTTTCTCCAATTAATAGTATGAAGCCACACAATATCATATGCTCTGACTGTAACATTAGAAACATCTTTAGATTTCACAGCCAGTTCATCATCCTTTTGTAAAGTCCGTATTCTCTTTAAATTAACCAAACTCTCATCTTCTGTTGCACCTGCCATTGAGTGGACTGATAACAATTCATTGTTGATCAATAAACATTAAGCTTAATTATGAAGCTCCTTGATTAGTCTACCACTGTACTGGTAGTGTCTGGATACCCAGATGCAGGGGCCACCGTTTATATAAACACTTTCTACTCTGTACATAATTCTATTTTAATACCGCATTTTCCTTTCTAGTTGAACTATACTGACAGTAGAATTTTTAGAAAAAAATGCTTTCTAATATTTATGCTGTCCACTGCTCAAGTTAATTTGGTTAAATAGAATTTCTATAACAGTAGTAATGATTTTCTAAAATACTGTATCATCACCTGTCTTAATTTCTTACTGGTATTGATATAATATGGATCACTGAACAATATAAATCTCCACTGTATGATATTGATGGTTTCTGGTCAATTAATGTATGCCAGACTTTTTTCAGAAATCACACCAGCTTTAAAAAAAAAAAAAAGAAATCATACCAGCTTTGATATTCCTGACGAACTATGTTGTGTATTCTTTTTTAACCATTAATTAAATTTCGAAAAGAAATTTGATATATTTTTAATTTCTTTTTTGATGGTAAATCATGGCATAAATGGTCTGTTGTCTAGACTCCTGAATGGTATCTACTGTGCTTGTTCTTTTTAAATAAATATTGCAGGTTATCTTAAACTATACTTGGATATTTTTACATATCTGAAACATATGGGTAATGGTTCTTCTCTACAATCTTACTTTATTTTTTCAGAGTTTTATGTTGGATCTCCTCTATACCATTGGATTCCTTTAACTTTGATGTGTCTGCCTGACCAGGACTCTAAACAATAGCATTTTCCCTGATTTAGATTTTTGCCCATCAGAGGCTTTTGAAGAAGAGGAAATTCATTTACAGAGAGTGGTTTGAACATTCAATATGCACTCATAAGAATTAGTTCTGCAGGACTTTCCAGCCCTAGGATTCTGTGTGTAAAATGGCAGAGTGCAAACAACAGATTGTAGTTGTATGAATGTCATCTGTGTTACGTCAACGAGAAAAACAACTTCATCCTGAATCAGATCAAATAGAACAGTCCAAAAAATTTTAAAAGAGGTGAAAACTTAGTCAATTAATTGAATTGGGAATTATAATTTTCAGTATTTAGACATCACATAATGAAATGAAATTTTCTAAAAAATATTAATTAGATTCTTCCCAAGGGCTTTGAATCACATCACATTTATTTTTTTTTAATTTTTTGCAATATGGCATATCAGTGCTGAGGTTTCTGCACAGAGTCACGTGTAATCACCCCACTCTAATGCCTGTGTGTGTGGTTTCTCACACAGTGACCTGTCTCCTGAAAAAACAGGAGGTCATGACAACTAAGAAACCAGTGATTCTGCCTGAATACAGACGGAGGAAAACAGATTTTTCCATCAGTGGATCAGTTTCTTTCCCATTTTTAGAAGAGAACTCTGCAGGCTATTCAGGAACAAATTGAGCACTTGGTCAATGCAAAATCAAAAATATCAATGAATTATTTTTAAGAGAGTAAAGGAGTGGATTTTTTTCCTGAATCCAGGAAAATATGTCCATCTTCTTGTAATTTACATGCACCTGCAGGGAATTACCTAGAGTGTTTCATTAGCAACACATACAGTAATGTTTTAACACTGCAGGGCCAATGACCCACCTGATACAGTCTTGTTCTCTTCCTAAGCAATCTGGGAATGAACAATAAAAATAACAATTTTTATTTTCATCTTCAATCTTTAGAAATCCTCCTTTATTCCTACTCTGCTCCAGTTCTCTGATGCCTATTCACAGCCAAGCATATTTAAAGTGTTCGTTCAGACAGTGGTTCTCAAAGTGTGGTACTCAGGCTAGTAGTGGCAGCATCACCTGGGAATCTGTTAGAAATGCAAATTCCCAGGCACTACCCTCTACCCGCTGAGTGAGAAACTCCAGGCCCTTCTGGGTTTTCCAAGCCCTCCAACTGATTTTGATAATTGTTTGAGTCAGAATCACAGTACGTGTTCTACAGTACTGTACTTACTCCTTTATTTCCTATTCACTCTCCCCCCCCCCCCCCACAGATCCTTCTAGCCTCATCTCTTCCTCAGACCTTGGTCCTGGCTCCTCATCCTCCCCACCTGCATTCTTCCCCAAGGAGATCTCACTCATTTCTTAGTGAGATCTCAGCCATTTCTAAAAGAAAAAAACTTTATGGACAACAGGGTGATAATCAGCTGATAGCAATAGCCTCTTCCAGATTTCTCAGTAAATGCCAAATCTCACCTCAATGGCCTGTTCTTTTCAGATGTTTCTCTAATGCTGAATGGACTTGTATTAAATCTCCTAGCTGATAGTAATAAAAGCTAACCCTTATTGAGCAATTAATATGTACTGTCCCAAACACGTGTATATTACCCCATTTAATCCTCACTACAACTCTATGAGGTAGGTAACATCAATAGTCCATTTTACAGATAAGCAAATTGAGGCACAAAGTCGCTAAGGTCATACAACCAAGAAGTAGTGGGGAGCGTATTAAAAGCCAAAGTGTCTAAGATGATTGTTACTCAGCAAGGAAGAAAAACCTAGTCTTATAAAGCAAACAGGAAATTAAGGACTTTTCCTTCTGCCACATGAAGGCCATAATGGAATTTTTCCTAAAAGATTATTTTAGGAAGAAGGAGATGCACCATAAAATTATATGTATACTAAATTTGGGGGAAAAAATTCCCCCAGGCAGTGACCTTTATTACTAAGATTTTATTTGGAAGCCTATTTTTATAGCTCAGTTAAAAACTGATAAACCCCACTCACTTATATAATAGAAATGCTGACGTGACCTTAATTCTAGAGGTGCAGAGGGTATAATTGAATTTAAGAACAATGTACCTCCTCCATTAAGTCATTAAATAGATCATAATAATCTGACACATTTGGTAAGTATTACATGAAAGTGGTTAACAATGGTATGCAAATAAAATGAGCTTACACTCTTAGCTACTGTATTTTAGGTTGTGTTTGCCAAACATAACATTAAATTACAATACAATCATTTAGAAAATGTTATGGAAATATATTTTAAATGTTCTTGAACATGATGCCAACATAAAGAAAGAGAATGTTAGAATCTACAGGATATTGCCAAGTGCCTATGTGTAATTCAGATGGCTTATATTTACAGTTTATAGAGTTAAACTTAATCAGAAATACATCCTTTTGACCCAAACTTCTAGAGTTGCCCTGGTGATATAGTGCGTCTGATTGAAAAGCATATATAAAGATGTCAACTAAATGCCAAAGTCAGAACATTCCTCCACATAGATGCATATTTGGCACTGCTGACAAAAAACATCCAGATGTTTGGCATATAACCAAATGCCTAAATCCAAGTGAAATCATGAGTTAAACACATATTTAGGGAATGTAACCAATGTAGACATCCAGTCGGGCTCATTCTGGCTCAAACAAAATAAAACAAAGCCAGAACACAATTTCTTGAGGGCAGGGCTACACATCTGAATTTTCAATTTATATTGTCTCAATTCTTCATTTAATCTGACTATTTATAGGACCAGTAATGAAGCATACTAATCATTTCAGTGTAATAGAGAATTCAGTAGCACAAAACATTATGGGTTTCAGAATTCCAACAATTATTTTAATCAGATCTTGTTTGTTTTATTTCCTTATGCAAATGCTAATATAACAAATAATAGTTAATAAATGAGAATATATCTAATAAATTATCCAGGTTCTTACCTGTTGGTCACAATAATTGCAAATATATTCAAATGTCTTATGTTAGATGTATATATGGGCAACAAGCCATGGATATAGATATATGTATTTATATAAAAGATATATAACACAGTGACATAAAAATTGAAAAGGTAAAAAGATTGTTGTCCTAGTAAAATAAATAAAAATAATTAAGGCTTTAAATTAAATATAAGTGACTCAATTAATATGATAGATCAATTATAAAAATGGCTCCGATTTTCCCCCTTCTTACAATATGTCTATACAGCTCCTCCCATCACGATGTGGCATTTATTTGTCCCACCTCTTGAACTGAACTGTTCTGAAACTTGCTTTGGCCTCTAGAACGGCTGAGATGATGGGGTGCCATCCTTAGCAGAGGCCTCAAGAGGCATTATGCATACTCGCTCTTTTGCTCCTGTTCCTTTGCCCTGAGAACAATTCTGAGCTACTCTACTGAAGAATAAGAGATCGTGTGACAGAGAGCCACATCACCCCAGTGGGGCCATCCCAACCCCCCAGTTTATCACAGATGCATAAGCAAGCCCAAGAATAGCTGAGCCTGGCACAGACCAGCACAATCCACATAACTGATCTGTAGGTTTATGGCAAATAATAAACGGTTGTTTCAAGCCAATAGGTTTAAAGTAGTTTCTTATGCAGCAATAGATAACTGATACAATTGGTGTCAAAGTTCTATAGCAAAATAATGCAAGTATTATGGTAATGGATCCTTAAATTTACATATATTTGATATTTTTTAAAATATGTATTTATTTATTTGAGAGGGGGGGGAGGGGCAAAGGGAGAGGGAGAGAGAATCTTTAGCAGACTCCTTGCTGAGCATGGAGCCAACTGTGAGCTTCAAGTCCAGGACCCCAAGATCATGACCTGAACCAAAACCAAGAGTCAGACTACTCAACCAACTGAGCCACCCAGACACCCCAACATACATTTAATATTTTTTAATGTCCTGTCACAGACTTGGCTTGCATGATAAAGAAGACAAATGTGATTATCCTAATTTTGAAAATAAGAAAATTGAGACAGGAAAATTAAATCACACAGCCAGCTATTACTGAGGTGAGATAGGTGGGTAAGGATAAATTAAAGTATAGAATCCAGTTCTCATCTTTCTAAGTCCACATCAGTTTCCAATAATCCTTATGATCTTAACTGGCTTCACTGTGAATTTGACTTAAAGATTAAAAATATCAGCATTGTGGTACCCCAGCTAACATGGCAAGTTCTATCTTCACCATTATAAAACCTAGGGTATCACTGCCTCCAATAAATCTACTAAAACAAAAAATGAGAAGATCCCCAAAACCTACAAGAAATTTAATATTAATTGCTGTTTTTGTTATTGTTGTTGTTTTTGTTGTTGAATGTCTTGGGCTTCCATGATGTTTATCCTTCATGGAGATAAAAAGGGAGCAGGAAGAAAATTCACCTCTCCTACTTTGGTGTCAACCTTTGGACTACTTAATAAACCAATTAAATGAAAGATTCAGAAAGTACCAATCTTTACACTGAGATAACCACTGAGCAATCAATGATAATTAAAAAAATCAATTGGTCTTCTGTAGTAATTAAATTTGTCCACTTAGATATAATTGATATTGTTCACAACTAATTATCCAAGTAAAGGCGCTGAGGGACTTTTAGAGACTAAAGGATTGAGCCAAAGATTCTTCCTAATTTGAAATTGGACTGAATGCCATGTTTTCTCAAAAACTGATTAAGTCTTCCCTAGAAACATAGTATTGAACAAACTCAAATACAGTCAGGAAATCAGTATTTCATTAGAGGCAGTTTAACATACTATCTAGTACTCTCTGTGTGACCGTGGGCTAATCACTTACCCCCTGTGTTTCAGCTCCTTCATCCATAAAATGGAAATAATGCCAGTGTCTACCTCATGGAGTTGTTATAAGCATAAACTATTAGTAGTAAAGTGTTTAGAACAGTAAGACGTGTGTTGATATCATTATTAGTTGTCCCTTGGGACTCTTTAAAAAGAATGGTAAGATAGTCACCAATCACAAGTTTATTCCACTGTTTTATTCTCACTTGTGTCTAATTCCTGTGAGCAGTTTCCATTCAAGGATTGCTACTGCCCTTTCCCATATTTGAGATTCAGTTGTTCTTCTTGGGATAAAAGATAGCTAAAATAGGGAAAAAGGAAGTTCACATTTGCTGTGTGGCATATCTGATTACAAGTTATTAAGCCAACCCTCCCTTCTCTCTCATAAGCAATTCATTTCTCAGCACCAGAGGGGAGGAATAATAATAAAACACAGGATGATCTTATCACTGATGCTTAGCATTTGTATATTCGCTTAAAAAGGTGGCAGAGCAATTTAAGACAGCCCTCAAGCGGCCTAAATGACATGTTAGCAAGTTATATAGATATGCTATTACCTATTTATTCTGATATTCAGTGCAAAAATGTCAAGGAGATCCCTACGTAAGTACACTAAATGACTGACTCCTGGGGCTAGAAAGTACTTGGAGAAGCTATTAGCTATTGAACCCATCCCCCGGATAAGAATCTATGGCCTGTACAGATGCGAACCTTCCCAAATTCTAGAGAAAGCTATTAAACTATCTTCTACATTAAGATCCTCACACTTCCAGGAAATTCTTTTCAAGGTATTCTGGCTTCAGCTGAAGTGCATGTGCTTTTGTCCTATCATTTGATAGAATGAAAACAGCTGGTCAGCCTTATGACCGATGCAGCATTTCCTTGAATTCTCTCCTTCGTCCCAGAGCTGATTTTCCCAGTACCAATACGACAGCTTCATCTGAATGACATCCACTTAATCCTATGAGGATTACTGTCTTATATCCTATAAGGTTACCGTCTTCTAATATGAGGTTAAATTAAAAATATTTTACACACTCTGATTCTGAAAATGCAGGAATCATCACTTGAGCTTTGCAGTCCAGCTTTGCTTTCTTCAACCTTCCAAAATACCTATCAGTCAAATAAGCATTAGGGGAAAAAAAAAAAAATGTCCCTGAGGTCAGACACTTCTCTATTGCTACTTCCAAGAGTGAGTTAAGCAACCAGAACAAGAATCAGAACTTCAGCCAGAGGGCCAGCAACAGATCCTAAGAGCATAGTTCATGGTACCTTGTAGTTCCTAAGTAAATGCAGAATTAAATACAAGTAGATGTGTGAGTGAAATATAATCAAAAACAAACTGTCAGGTTTTCTTTTTATTTTATTTTAATTTATTTTTTTTTTAGTGATCTCTACACCCAACATGGGACTCAAACTCATAACCCCAAGGTCAAGAGTAGCACATTCCAACAACCAAGCCATCCCGGTGCCCCAAACTGTCAGGTTTCTACATATATTTCTTAATTAAGGAATTCTGACACTAACCAATTGGAAACAACCTGATGTATTATGTAAGGGAAACCAGATTTTGATTTTTTATGGTATCAAGACGATGGTTTCAAAAAGGCAAATTAAGAACATGCTGTGTGGCATATCTGATTAAAAGTTCCCAGTGTCATTAAAATTCATATTTATTAATATACATTGAGCAGAAAACAAGAAAAGGAGCCAGCATCAGACCAGAAAGTTGCAAGAACTATTAGAGGAAAAAGTAGGATGAAGACTAATAGAGAAAAAGAATACGGAAACCTATAGCCCAAATCATCAAAAGGTAAGAAAAGTCCTTCCCTAGGAAGCCCTGAAGCGGGCCCAATTTGGGAATCAAGGTTAAGCACTGAGTCACTAATCAAGGCCATTAATTTAAGAACTTTATTTAGAATAATAGGGCAGGTTGTATTTCTCCTCTTCTTTCTCCACTTCTATGCAAGCAGAATACATAAAGCTGGCATCTGGTTTTTGTTCAAAAAGAAAACACCAAAACTTTTAAGAGATCACTCTAGCTTTCAAAAAAACAGAAAGGGGGCAGGAGCAGGAGGCTTGCATTAGGCACTTTGGTTCAATTGTGCATGCCTAGCAAGTCAGCATGGTAATGTATACATTGTATATTCAAAAAGTGGCAGAAAACTCTGCCCATAGGAGGAGATCTTAGTATTATAAAGAGCTAAAGGTAACTTTAGGACAACTCAGGGGGGCTTCTGAGAAGGTCCTCAGCTCCCATCTGGCTCAAACTGGATCATGTAAGGAGCTATCAGGCAAGACACCTAATTGGCGTTTCCTTGGCTGAAACTGTTGGTTCTGCAAAACAAAACACATTCCTTCCCTGCTTATGTCCTTTCCCTTCCTTCCTTCTGCTGATAGCTGTTGGCCTTCTTATTCGAGTAACTTCCCACAAGGATTTCCAGAGGAAAAGAGAAACTAACATAAAATCAAAGAAGTTTAGTAAACCCCTGTAATTCTAAATTCAAGCTAGAAATACCAGTGAAGAGTTGATGATGCATTTCTCTTTTGAAGAAATTGTGTATTTCGTAGCTATGTCTGCTGTAAAGGCTAAGCAATAGCCAACCCAGTAGCAGTGAGCACCACTCCTAAACTGGTTGTGGCCTCTAAACACAATTTCTCCCTGGTAATTTACACATCTGGGACAGGAACTGTAGCACTTGAGCCTTAACATTCTGTCATCAAGAAAGTGAGGAAGCTATCAAAAACTCGTGGGGGGGGGGGGAAGGTCATGTCAAAGGGCTCATAGGCCAACTTGAGGAAGTTTCTCCTGGCAAAAAACAGAAATCAATAGAAGTAACTACTGCTGAGGATTGCAAACACATCAAATATGTTAACATCCATGAGCTTATGATACTTAAAAAAATCCCATTGGTTACCTTTGGAGGATGTTAAGGAATCAGTTCATAATTCTTAAGTCTGATAAATACAGAGAAAGAATCAAGCATTCAACCTGTCTTTTTGTCTTGAATACTTCAGTGCACTGCCCTGATCCCCCCCTTCAAGAATAAGACGTTCATTCAGCTGCCTGGAGCCTCTACAGCTAAACTCCCAGCTGAGCCTTCCCTAGGAATTGCCTTTGGATAAAGGTTGTTGTCTTACACAAGAATGCATTCTCACTCCAGAGGCCCCCCACAAACAATGATTTGTCAATGCAAAGGTAGAGTGGGAATACAAAGGCACAGCCTCAATTCTGAAGTTTTCCCAGGTTCAAAGCTCCCTGTGGGATTGGCTGAGTCCTCCTTTGCAGTTCCTTCACCATTCAACCTCTCCCTCACCCAGTTCCTGCTTCCCTCACTCTCTTAGGGATGTTGTTCCCCAGAACTTACCTCTGTAAGCCTCTGACAGACAATCGCCACCTCAAAGTCTCTTTCCCAGGGCACTGACCCAGGATACTTACCCTTATGAAACATACCATAAGGTAATAACAAAATAATCGGTGAGGGAAAGTTCTCTCAATAATAAATAGAAAAAGAATGATGTAGCCAAACTCCATTTTGCCGATTTCTAGTTAAATAATGGATCTAGGCAATGATCATCAGTGGTTTCTGATTTCACAAAAAGAGAGATAATTGGATATATACCTTGTAATACACATCACCATTTACCAGGTACTCTTGCAAAAAAAAAAAAATTAACCTGCATTAGACCACATTTCCACACCCAAGTTCCAGTTTATAAGAAGCACAGAGACAGGGGGTCATATTGAATAATATTATAGGGATACAATTTAAAAATCTGGAATGTAGAAGACTCAGGTGGATAACCCAAGTTTCCTCAATAAATAGGGAGAAACCTACCTATAAATTACAAGAAAGGGATTTTGGTTTCTGGTCTCTGATTCAAAAAAATACACATATATAAAAAAATTATGAGACAACTAGAAATTTGAACCCTCACTAGATATTTGATAATATTAAAAAATACTCTACATTGTTTTAGGTATGATTATTTTTATAGATATATATTTTTAAATATCTTTCTCTTTTTGCAGATATATACTGAAATATTTATCACGGAAATGTTTTGAGGTCTGGGATTTGCTCTAAAATAATTGAAATAGGGGCGCCTGGGTGGCTCAGTCGTTAAGCGTCTGCCTGCGGCTCAGGTCAAGATCCCGGGGTCCTGGGATCAAGCCCCGCATCGGGGTCCCTGCTCCGTGGGGGGCCTGCTTCTCCCTCTCCCACTCCCCACTTGTGTTCCCTCTCTCGCTGTGTCTCTCTCTGTCAAATAAATAAATAAAATCTTTTAAAAAAATAAAATAAAAAAATAAAATAAAATAATTGAAATAGGTGGGGGGGGAGGCAGAATGAGTAGAGGTATAGATAAAACAATGCAGGCCATGAGGTGGTAACTGTTGAAGCTAGTTGATGATACAGGAAGTTCATAAAAATATTCCTCCTTTTGTATACATTTGAAACTTTGAATAAAAAATAAAATAATATAGGGGTGCCTGGATGGCTCAGTTGGTTAAGTGTCTAACTTTTGATCTCAGCGTGCATCTTGATCTCAGTATTGTGAGTTCAAGCTCCACTCTGGGCTCCACAATGGGCATGGAGCCTACTTAAAAAATTAAAAGAAAAGAAAAGAAAATGCCACTGAGCACTGAGCAGAATGAATGAAATGCAGTGCCCAAGATTTTCCACGTGTAAAGTTGTGATTTATTTGCCTTCAAAGAAAACATAGTAATAGACGGTACTGAACTATAATACAATAAAATGACCATAACGATCAAAATCTTTATTGATTTAAGGTTAAAACACAGAAGAGCCAAAAAAAAAACCATGAAATAATTGAATAGATAAATTAAATCTTAATTTCCTATATGAAAATATGAGTAAAAACAAAGGACTATTTTGAATGTTTTATTTATTTTTAATTTTTTTTATTTTATTATGTTATGTTAGTTACCATACAGTACATCATTAGTTTTTGATGTAGTGTTCCATGATTCATTGTTTGCGTATAACACCCAGTGCTCCATGCAATACATGCCCTCCTTAATACCCATCACCGGGCTAACTCATCCCCCCAACACCCTCCCCTCTAAAACCTTCAGTTTGTTTCTCAGAGTCCATAGTTTCTCATGGTTCATCTCCCCCTCTGATTCCCCCCCCCTTCATTTATTTATTTATTGAGAGAGAGTGCATGCTGGTGGGGGGTGGGGGAGAATGGGGAGTTGCAGAGAGAGGGAGAGAGAGAATCCTAAGCAGACTTCATCTTGAGATCATGACCTGAGCCAAAATCAAGGGTCCAAGGCTTAACTGACTGAGCCACCCAGGTGCCTCAGGGTTATTTTGAAGGGAAATGTAATTTTAAAACACTAAATGATAACATTCAACTCATATAAGCAATGATAGTACAGAATGAATATTTTTTGAAAACATTTTATTGGAGCACCTGGGTGGCTCAGTCAAGTAAGTGTCTACCTTCAGCTCAGGTCATGATCTTAGGGTCCTGGGATCGAGCCCCACGTTGGGCTCCCTGCTCAGTGGGGAGCCTGCTTCTCCCTCTCTCTCTCTCTCTCTCTGCTGCTCCCCATGCTTGTATTCTCTCTCTGTCAAATAAATAGATAAAATCTTTTTATAAATAAATAAATAAATAAAAATGTTTTATTTTTCACTATGGAATAATTAGAACGGAACTAAGGGAAAAAGAGATGCCTTCCAATAAAATTTGCCTGATAAAATATAGGACACCAAGTTAAATTTGGATTTCAGATAGAAAGAACAAATAATTTCTTAATGTATGTCCCAAATATTTTTATTTGCTATATCTGGCAACCCTACTCCTAATTCTTTATTTTTTTTCCATTTTATTGAGATGTAATTGACATATAACTTTGAGTAAGTTTTAAGGTGTACAATGTGATGATTTGGTATATGTACATATTGTGAAATGCTTTCACTTGTTTTTTTAGTTGAATTTTTTTTTCTTACACCATTTGACTACCTGTCCTAAAATGTTATCCATATGGCGCTTCATTAAGGCAACTATTATTTAAAGCCTCTCATGTGAAGAAGTCAAGAGAGATTTCTAGCACTGTCACCTTGGAGATGGCAGTTCTGGGACAGGTATTTAATTTTGAGATCTTGAAATACCAGAGAAAAATTATCCCCTAGAGAATGAGGACTCTGGAAAGTGTTTTTGACAGATCCACCACACTCTTACACCAGCAAACGCAGCTCTTTTGTTCTCTCTGCTCCTCCCCTTTCCCTTGCAATAACACACAAACTGTATTAATCAACCAGATATTGGCGGTGGTGAGTGGGGGTTGATGAGGGTGCCACTGTACTGATGGTGCTGACTTGCCCAGACGTATGGCTTGAGGTGGGAAAAATAGGAACCAGAATGTGGCCTCTTAGTCCCAACCACAGCCCTTTAGAGATGACCCCATTTCTTCTATGTCTCCACAACTGTGCACCCATGTTTATATTGTGTTTAAAGTACTTTCCTACACTTCCCTTTGCTACTCAGAAAAGCTCTGAGAGAGAAAGATGTTAAGCAACTGGCCAAAAGTCACACACCTTGTGCTCCTGATTCTCAAGTCTGGATTCTTGGCATCATAATCTGGATAAAATTGAGCTCTGGTAAAGTCCAGAATTCTATCCACTGGATTTCCTGGGAACCAATCACAGTTCCAGTCCCAGCCTTTGCTCCTTCTAGGTGAGGGACTCACTATGCACACCATCTCACATTCTCAGCTCATTCAGTCCTCGATACAGATTGGATGAACACTGGACTCACTCCGAGGAAACAGTGAAGGACAAGACAGAAAAGGTCCCTGCCTTCCTTGAGCTCACAGTGTAGGGGAAATAGGCAATTAGATATGCAGCAACAATAAAACGTGATGAGAGCTATCACAGAGTTGTCAGAACATACATTACGAGTCTCTAACCTCTATATTGGGGAGGCCTCCCAAGAAAGGAATGTTTAAGCTAAGACCTGCAAGACTAATGTTAATACAGGTGAAGGGAAAGAGGGACAGAGAGAGCAGAAGACTATTCCCAGCAATGGGATTAGATGTGCAAAGATTTGGAGAGAAAAGGTGATGTGGGCATGGTGTTAGAGGGAGGGCAGACCAAAACATGGGGATGCATGAGGCAGGTCAATGATTTGTGCCTCTTCAAGCCAGTATATTTAATATATTTACTAAATATTTACTTAGAGGAGAAGTTGATTAGCCTGGGGAAAAATTGGCAGGGAGGACACTGGTGGCCCCTCAGCTACTCCTCAGCGGGCCATCTCTCCTGATGACTGGATAAAGTTGCTGTATACTGATCCAGGTCAACTTGACTTTTTCTTCGACATCTGGGTCAGCACACACAAATAGTTCTGATGTGTCGTGGCACATATACTGTGCTCTTCTAATGCCTCGGAATGACTTCTAATTATTTACAGGCACATCTATTTATTATTAAGAAAAAAGTTGCACATGGAGACATACATCAATTTTTTCCTTTAACATAAATACTTAGCTTGTTTAGTACATGTTTGTCAGGATTCAGTTTTAAATTATTATTTTATTTCCATTTTCCTTACAACATCATTATGAATCGGGCTAGAGTACATTGCTTCTGTTAAAAACATTTTTTCCTGGTGGTAAAATTAATATACTGTACAAATCAAGAAACAGACTCTTAACTATAAAGAACAAACTGCTGGTTACCAGAGGGGAGGTGGGTGAAACAGGTGATCAGGATTAAGGAGGGCACTTGTTGTGATGAGCACTGGGTGTTGTATAGAAGCGTTGAATCACTATATTATACACCTGACACTAATATCATGTGGTATGTTAACTGGAATTAAAATAAAAACTTAAATTAGTATACTGTACGTTCATTAGACACAATTTGGAAAATGGTAAAAATACTATATAAAGAAGAAAATTAAAACCATCTCTATCACCTAGAGATAATAAAATTAACATGTTGATGTATTTGTTTCAAGTATTTTATTTTTTTAAGATTTTATTCATTTATTTTAGAGCAAGAGAGCAAGTAGGGGGAGGGGCAGAAGAAGAGGGAGAGAATCTCAAGCAGACCCTGCTGAAGGTGGAGCCCGACGTGGGGCTCAATCTCATGACCCTGAGATCATGACCTGAGCCAAAATCAAGAGTCAGATGCTTCACCTACTGAGCCACCCAGGTGCCCCTTCAAGTATGTTATGATCATATATTTTAGAAAGTTGGCATAACTCAATATATATAGTTTCTGAATCATGCTTTTTCCCTTAACCTTATATTGTAACTTTTTAGTATATTGCTAAAAATTTTCAGAATTGTAATTTTTAATGTTGATAATATTATACTATATAAATATTCCATAATCTATTTCCCTGTTATTGGACACTTGGGTTTCCTCCCTCTATTTTTTGCCATCATAAATATCAAGAGCTAGCTTTGCTATTTTCAGTTTACCTTTGGGAAAACAGCACTGGAGAGGTTAAATGGCTTGCTGCAGGCCTAAGACAGGAAAACAAATTCTGTACTCCAGCCTAATTCTTTTTTTCACAGATCAAACTTTAATTTGTTTTGAAATGATTAATTAATACTTAGACCATACTTGCCACTTCAATACATTTTACTTCCTGGACTTCATATTTAAAATAAACATTACTGACAGGGTAGGAGGGTATGAATCAAGTTATATATAGTCCCAAAGTGGGGGTAAATGAGAGTGAGGGGGTAACCCAGAGTACCTATAACCCCTTTCTTTGTTTCTACCTTTTCTCATTGCACCAACTTCCCCAAATGGATCACCTAATAGTGATAACATCACTCTCTTTTGATTCATAAGAAGAGAAAAAGTTTCTCTGATACTCAGCATCGATCCTTACATTAGAATGCTTCCCCTCTTTCTTCACCCCATTTCCCAGCTCCCTCACTCACTCACTTGTGTGCTCTCTCTCTCTCTCTCAAAAGTCTGACTAGTGTCTGATTTTCTGTAGAAACCACTGGTCTTTGCTGTTCTGCTGTCACATCATTAAAAATACACTTCTAGTATAAGAGCTACCCTGTGTCTATTCTTCCATGCTGCTTAGAGTCATACTTCAAGTGGGTTCAGGACTAGGTCATGGACAAAAACACATTCCTGAGAACCTGGAAACCCAAGCTACAAGTGTTCAGCTGAGCTCTATCACTACTTGCAGTCTGACCTTGGGCAAGTTACTTGTCTCTGTGGTCTCTCTTCCATCTTCATTAGACAATCTTGAATATTCCTTCCAGTTTGACATGTCATACCTTTGAACAGTGTTGTTCTTTTAGATGCTCTTTTAGAACATCTCTTGAAACTTCACTGTTTAAAAAATAACTTGTTTGAAGTGGCTTCTTTCTGGCCATGAAACAATTTTGCTTCCATTTCTTGTACAGGTCCTACACAAGAGACAATGCCTATAGGACGGTTCAACCCCAGAGTTTTCTTGTCAGCAGTACTGTTCTTGATCCAATCAACCAAGACTTCTTTCCTGGGTACAATGCCTTAGGTCTTATTCTGGCCCTCCTCTATCCTCTTCCTCCCCATAAGGTGACAGGTCTGTCAGGATTTTCTGATCAGGAACCTGCTCTCCTTTTTCTTAACCAAGCTCTCTTTATTCAGGAAACCTGCAATTCCCTGCTCATGAATCCCTGAGTCTCCTTCAGGTGCCTGCTTGGGCTTCTACTCCTCTCTATTCTCTTAAGGGCAGACTGTATTACCCACAGTGAAGACAAGAGGTGACTACTTGTGCAATTTGTATGCGGACTTGTGGAGATAGCTTGGATACGTAGAGTGAAGTCTACACACTTATACACAAGTTTCTTTGAGGTCAGTATGGACAGAATGGTATATGGCCCATTGAGATAGGGGTAAGGTTGGAGACAACCATTTGCACATTCATCTCAGGTTCACAAATGTTAGGGATGGGCGTGCTTGTGAGATACCCTGCTTTGCACAGAGTGCCATACAGCAACAAAGAAGAGTGGCTCTTCAAAGACTCTATGAGTTATTTGTGGCCATGTTGGAGAACTCACTAACTGGAATGAGTGGGCTATAGAAAGAGCATGAGGAAGCTACTGACTTTTCATCTTTGGCTCTAGCTAGATGCAAGTTCTGGACACAAAAATAATTTATAATTTCTTACAAACTAGAGTTGTGATCTTGTGGACACAAAGTGTGAAATTTATTAACAGTAGTGACAATAGATTATTGAGCCTAACCTAATGCCCATTTCTCTCTACATGTGTTGGTCCATTTTCCCTCAACTTCCTCCCCCACCAAAATAAAATCTTAGGTAAAGCAAAGCAATCTTCTTGGACCTAGTCAACCCTCAATTAACCACCACATCTGAGACCATTGCTATGATAAATGTTCTATTAAAAAGCATGGTAATTCCAAACCTCATTTAACTATTTCTCACATCACAGTGGGTTTTTTTTAGGATTAGGAGTCATGATTTCATAAATTTGGTTCCATAAATTATATTCATGTGACAGCTCTAAAAGATCAAGATGGAAAAGTATGTACCCTTTAAAACAGTGTTAGTTGTAGTTGTACCCAATTCAAAAAATTAGCTTCGGAAAAATTCTAGCCAGTTTACAAATTAACAGGATGACATTGAACAAGTTATTTACCCTCCTTGGGGGCTCAATTTCTTTAAGTGTAAAATGAGGGGGTTGGATTAAATGATCTCTAAGTTTCCTTAAAAAAATCTAAGGTTTTATGATTGCCTATGATTTTCTAAGCAGTTATGCCTAGAGCTATTTAGCAGAGAAAATTGCAGAATGTGAAAGCCTTTAGGACTTAGTGAAAAAATGAAAAGCCCATTCATCAGGAAATGGGGTCAAGCTAGAGAGCAAAGAGTGTAGTTGCCTGAGCAACTAGAGTTTGAAAAGAAATCATTACACAGTTAAGCACAGGCCTGTGCAGGCCAAGGCGAAAGAAAAGAAATGAGAGCTCCATCTTTTCCTGATGCTGTCCTGGAAGAGGAATCACATAACTGCTTGACTTTTGGGAACAAGGTGAGGTATAAAAAAAACTGAAGACATAAAATACCCAATTATAAGTTGATTATAGCTGTATCTGCTACAGCTTCCTTCCAAGTGTTGTAATCAAAGTCTAAAAGCTCAAATGCCAACTCTCCATGCGTACTTCGGTGGCTATCCACAGCATGCAAATTTTCCCTCCCTCTTTCAGTATTAGAAAACCCACCCAAAGTCCAGCAAGTATAATTCTATCCTGAAGCTGGGGTTTAAAGCTGGTGTCAATCCCCCAAATCCTGTTAGTGATAATATGAGGAAGTAAGACATTCAACTTTGTTGGGAAACTAAATCATGATACAGCACACAAGAATACGAAACTACTTGGTCATAGTGTTCAACCCAAAGCTATAAACTACTCCAGAGAATATGGAGGCTCCCCAGAAGGTGTGGTCTTTTGGTCCTGTAACTTCCTGCTAAAGAGAAAGTGAGGAGCTATATGGTCTGTGTTGGAAGTATAACCATATTAAGAGAAACCAATTTCACACCTGACTTCACATACTCTGTAATTGATCAAAATGCAGAAAATTGCATGTTTAGGGTGGGAAGGAAACAGGAACAAAAAACTTGCAAAATATCAGATCTGGCTAATCAGCTCTTGTATAAATAAATTTTGGATGCATTTCTAATAGCTGTAATATTAAAATCTGAAAATGTGAGGTATAACTATATATTGTCAATGAATTTCATATCATTTTCTTGCACTCAGAAAGTCACAGATTTCCTGCGAATCCAGACAATTTTCATTGTACTTATGTTTCTGAAATCTAACTCAATTTCTTCTGTGATGTGTTTTTGTAAAGCTCCTCTTCTCGTGAGAATATTTTGTTGAACACAAAGAATGTGCTAACAACTATCTAGAAAGCGTACACCCAATATCAGTCCATCTTCTTTTTAACATAAATAAGGTATCATTTCTCATTAGAAGTTTGGATATCCAGAGCAGGCCACTGAAATATAGGACTTCTGTGAGCACTGAATAGAGACACCTCTACAGTGAAGGCGCTGATGAGCAGGAGAAGGAAGATTGTTCACACCATATTTTGGGCAACTTCAGCTACATTTGAGCTTTGGGAAGGTTTCATGAACAGCTGCTTCTTCAGGAAACTCAGAGAAACAGCCACAGTGCCCATAACATTCTGCCATTCTTATTTAACAAACATCTATATCGAGTTTATTATGTACCAGACCCTGTAAGTGCTTTACAAATACTAATCTTTGATTTTTTTCACAGCAACCCTACAGAGTAGGTGATATCATCATCACCATCCCTGTCCCCATTTTAATAGATGAAGAAACTGAGTCACAAAGAGGTTAAGTCATTTGCTCAAGCCCCAGAGCTAACAAGAGACAGAACCCAGGGTGCATGACTACAAGCCCACACTACTAACCAACACACTCTTCTCCTCTCAGAGTAGGTCATTATTTGAGGCAGAGTTGGAGGCAAAGAATTAGAAAGCATCCTGGTGCCATGGCCCTTTAGCAGGTCACTTCTCCAGTGTGGAAACACTGCTTTTAAATTCTAGCAACTTCCACCTCTTTAACCTGGAGATTCTTTCTCAGGTCTGTGCTTCTTAGATGTTCCTACAATGAAAGATATGATGAAGTGAACACTAAGGAAGAATTTTAAGAGTAACCTCCAGAATGACCTTGCTTAAGAAGATGAGATTGGTAAGCTAAAGCAGTCAACAGCAAGAGATTAACTGGTTTCTACCACATCAGAGCCCTCTTATAAAGGTGACTACTTTATAATTCTCGTAAAAAATCAACAAAATGCTTTTTTGTTGCTGTACTTACAGGTTAACATGAATGACTTCTCTTTGGTTTAAGAGAAAAGAAGGTATCAGTTCCTACAAAATATATGCTTTGGCTAAAGACCTTAGAGAGTGAGGAGGTCTTTTAAGTATGACTAAGAGGTAGTACAGGGATGTAAATCTGAGGGAATATTTGCCATCATAAGAACTTAGAAAAACCCTATTTACCTGTCAGTAGGACAATGGTTAAATTAAAGAACATCCATGCAATAGAACATGAGGCAATCATTAAAAAGAATCAGGTTGGTCTATACATATTTCCATGAAAAGATATATACACATAAGTGAAGAGGGCAAGTTGCAGAACACCTTCATAGCATTATGCCAGTTCTGTGAGAGAATGACACAAGAAACATTTGGGTTTTTTTTTCTTTTTTTTTAATTTAAATTCAATTAGCCAACATATAGAACATCATTAGTTTCAGATGTAGTAATCAATAATTTATCAGTTGCATATAACATCTGCTCATTACATCACGTGCCCTCCTTAATGCCCATCACCCAACATTTGTTTTTGTATAACTATGACATAAGGCATGCTCGCATACAAATTTGAAAAAGGTCTGAAAGAATATATACAACTCTCTTAAGAGTGGTTACCTCTGCACAATGTGCTAAAGGGGAAGGAGGATGGTGGTGAAAAGGAGACAATTTTTTACTTTATAGACTTCTACTTGCTTGTGGTAGGTAAGATTCACCAAATGCACACGAGTTAAAGCAAGCAAGCATATGGAAACCATTAAACAATTGGAGAAAGATTAAGAAATCATCAATTATAAATAAGCTGTGCATAAATTTGACAAACTGATTCCTGAGATATATCATGTAACCACTTTATGCACTAGTTCTTCCATAATTATGCATAAATTACTGTGCTGGCTTTACTAGATTTCTATTTTGCTAATGCTATGGATTTTGAAGTTTTAATATTTTTTTTTTTGAGAAAGAGAGAGAAAGTGAAGGCACGAGTGGGAGGAGGGGCAGAGGGACAGAGAGAATCTCAAGCAGGCTCCACACTCAGCATAGAGCTTGATAAGGGACTGGATCTCACAACCTTGTAATTATGACCTGACCAAAATCAAGAGTTGGATGCTTAACTGACTAAGCCACCCAGGAGCCCCTGAGGTTTTATTTTCATTAAAATTTAGAGGAGGGGCGCCTGGTGGCTCAGTCAGTTAAGGGTCTGCCTTCAGCTCAGGTCATGATTCTGATGCTGGGGACAGAGCCCTGAGTTGATCTCCCTGCTCAGCGGGGAGTCTGTGTCTCCCTCTGACCTTCCCCACTCTCATGCTCTCTCTTTCTCTCTCTCTCTCAAATACATAAATAAAATCCTTTTTTTAAGATTTTATTTATTTAACAGAGAGAGACACAGCGAGAGAGGGAACACAAGCAGGGGTAGTGAGTGAGAGAGAAGCAGGCTTCCATGGAGCAGAGAGCCTGATGTGGGGCTCGATCCCAGGACCCTGGGATCATGACCTGAGCCAAAGGCAGGCGCTTAACGACTGAGCCACCCAGGCGGCCCATAAATAAAATCTTTAAAAAAAAAAACTTAAAGAGGAAAAAAAATTACCTTCTATAAAACTGATAAGTAAATAGTTAATGCACCAGTCTTTTATAATTATATATTCTTTTAGAACTCAAATACACATCTTGCGGACCATAACCATATTTTAGACTGACTGGATATCAGTGTAGTATGATAAAAACAATCTGAACTCATGGGACAAATGCAGCACACCAATGAGTTCAGATTGAATCAGTTTTCTTGCCTAATGCTTTCAGCTTTTAGAACTTTTTGGAATTCAGAATTACATCTAAGATATCATGAACCTATATACTCTACTGCTTCTCTTTTCTGTTTAACACATACTGCTCCTTCTATCTGGAATGCCCTTCTTTCCTTGCCCAACTGGCTAACTTAAATTCAGTCTTTAAACACCATTTGTCCAGTGAACTTCGAGGTTGAATTGTCCACTGACCAATCTCCTGCAGACAACTCCCATCCCACAGTCCTGGACACTTGCAAAGTCCCTGGAACAGCCCTGGAAAACTTGTGTGAGAATTGGGCTTAAGGGAAACACAGGGAAGCGATGGATGCACAAGTACTGTTAATGTTATATATGTCAAATATCTATTGAATGAAAGGTTTAAAATTTCTTAATATCCCTTCATGATACAAGAGACAGTGGGTGAGTATACTCCTAAATGACTAAAATTTAGTGAGTTTTAAACTTCTTTTGATCACACTCTTGCACCAAAGACTCACAGATAAAACATAAATAGAAATTTTTTAAAACTACTCATCTTTAGTATGTGAAATGCATGTTGGCATTTTCTAGTCTATTATAGTCAATATCACTTTTTAAAAATACTGATCAAATCCTAAAAATGGATCATCCCATACAGTTCCGAAGACCCCAAACTAAACAATACGTGTTGACAAATGCTTACAAACATTGTCAAACAAAGAACCAAAATGTAACTAAAATTGCAACCAAAGTTTAGTTTTTTGCCATTTCCACTTTCCTGTTATTTCTCCCCATTTTTAGTAACTTGTTCGCCCAAGTAGGGGCAGGCATTCCTGTCCTAAAGTTGGATGACATCTGGCCAGAACCACAGGACGTGTACTGAGACAGAAACCAGAGCAGCCAGCAATCTGGGAGTTGGGACTGTCTTAGCCAATTTTGGATATTTGGTCACCTTATCTGAGATTACATGTAAACTCACCTGTTTCAGTTTCTCAGAAGGCAGTTTTTATAGTGTAATTTAAAAAGATTTTTTTTTCTGTGTTGTTTAATGGTTTGGGTTAATTTTAAACAAGGGTTTATGATATGTGAGCTGGCGCCAGAAAAATGTGGATCAATTGTTGCTTTCCCAGGGAAAGTAGTGGTGCTTTTAATAATATAGATCCTAGTAAAATGTCTATATTTCTTTTGAGGACTGAAAGGGCAAAGCAAAATATGGGTTGAATAGGGGTTTTTTCAGTGTGTATGTAGACCAAATTGCACATGGCCTGAGTAATAAAAATTGTCCTTATTAGAGTCTTGTTTGTAACAAACATATCATTATTTAGGTACCATGAGAAGAAAAGGAGTTAATTATATGAACATTGTATCACTTAGGATTAACACTATCTACATGTGACAGAAATCCAAAATAGTGGTGGATAAGAGTCTTATCTTAAATAAGATAGAATTTAGCTCTCTTATAAAAGATAAGAGGTAGGCAATCCAAAACTAGCATGGCTCCTTGGTGTCAAAGGACCAGCGTTCTTGTCTGTTGCTCACTACTGGCGTTTCTGTCAATGCATTCAAATTCTAGACTGCTGAAATTTGAAGGGAGGAGAAATGGCATCCCCCTTTCTTTAAGGATATGTCCAGCAAAATGTACACACCACGTCCCCCTGTACCATTAAACAGAATATAATCACACGGCTGTGTACTTAGCTCCAGGGAATGTTGGGAAATGTAGTCTTTATACCAGGAGACCATGTACCCAGCTAAAACAGTGGAAGATGGCAAGGTTAGATACTGGGAAAATAAGCAGATTCTCCCACAAGTATCCATGGCCTGGGATAAAACAAACAAACAGACAAACAAAATTTAGGCTCCATTTCTGCAGCCTTTGCCTCTCCTTCTCAAAGAGTCAGTCTCTCCTTATCCTTCCCCCTCTCCCTTATTCTTTAATCTAGGGTTGAAGGGAATCACAAAGAGCACTAGTCTACTCGGCTTAGTAGATTACTTATTATATGGCAGAGGCTGCCGTACCAGGACAGCATGTTGGTGGCTGGAAATAGAGCCAATCAAACCCTAACCACAAAGCTGGGAAACAGGGTCTAGCCAGGAATCTGGAAGATGGAAATGAATGCTGGGGAAGTAAGCAACAAATATCTTACCACAGTGTCTAAAAGGCAGCTCTAAGTTAACATGCTCAAACCAAAATTCTTAATTTCTCTCCCAAACTCCACCTCCAAATGCACTACCATCCACACAGCTGTTTAAGCCAAAAACCTAAATGTAATCCTTGAGCTTTTTTTCCCCTCAGTCCTCATATCCAATCAGGACCTGCTACATATTATGTGGGGCCCAATAAAAAATGAATATGCAGGGCCCCTTGTTGAAAAATTACCAAGAATTTTAAGACAGCAACAGCGGAGCATTAAATCAACTGTGAAGTCCTCCCAAGTGTGGGGCCTGGTGCAAGTGCATATGAAGGCAGACATGCATCCAACATACATACATCTATCATGAGATAATAGAAAATATATGGTCTCTGTCCCCAGTTCCTGGCACACAGCTCCTAAAACCCACATCAATTCCTAAGTGATAAGAGCATTACAAGCATCTTTTGTTCTAATGAGGTGACTTCGGGTGGAGTCCTGGATGGTTCCTGGATAACAGACTAGTCAATGGAAAGAGGGAGTCATGATTAGAAGCTTGGGATTTTCAATCATGCCAACATAATAAAGCCTCCCTAAGATCCCAAAAGTATGGGGTTCGAAGAGCTTCTAAGTGGGTGTACACATCCACACCAAGAGGGTGATCCACTCCAACTCCACGGGGACAGAACCTCCCAGACCTCACTCTAGGCATCTCTTCATCTGTTTGTTCTTCTGCCTCATTTATCATATCCTTGAATAAACCTGTAAATGTATGTATTCCCCTGAGTTCTGTGAGTTCCTCTAGCAAATGAATTGTACTTGCAGAGGGGGTCATTGAAACCTTTGATCTAGAGCAGTGGGTCAGAAGCACAAACAATAACTGAGCTTGCAACTGGCATCTGAAGTAGTGGTGGGGAGAAGCAGGCTTACCCAAGAGATCTGAGGCTACGTCTAGGTAGACAGTGTCAGAATTGAGTTGAATGGTAGGACTCCCAGCTGGCGTCAGTGGCTTGCTTGTTGTTTTGAGGAAACCCCACACACACACATACTTGGTGACTAGAAATGTCAGAAGTGGTTTGTGTTAGTAGGAAACTCACAGGGAAGAAACTCAAAGTAGAGGAGAACTGGGTTTTTCTCTACATTGAAAGGAAAAAACCTGAGTTTTTCCTTCACATCTATGTGAAAGTTAATTTTATGTGTCAACTAGACTGGGCCACGGAGTGCGCAGACATTTGGTTAAGCGTTATTCTGGGTTTGTCTCTGAGAATATTTCTGGATGAGATTAACACGTGAATCAGTAGACAGAGTAAAGCAGATTGCTCCCTCTAATGTGGGTGGGCTTTATCCAATCAGTTGAGGGCCTCACTAGAACAAAAACAACAAGAAATATGAGGGACCTCCTTCTGCCTGACTACTTGAGCTGAGATATCAGTCTTTTCCTGCCCTTAAACTCAAACTGAAACCTCAGCTCTTATTGGGTCTCAAGCCTGCCAGCCTCCATCAGCCCCTCTGGGTCTCGAGCTTGCCAACTGCTGCTCTTGGGACTTCTCAGCCTCCATAATTTCATGAGCCAATTCCTTATGAGAAATCTCTTTCTTTTCTCTCTCTCTCCTTCCAACTGGTTCTGTTTCTCCAGAGAACCATAATACAACCTCCAAAACATTTCTTAAACTGGTAAACTTCTCTCCATCTCCATGATGACATCTTGGATCTTTGATCCTGGACTAAATGGTGTTGGCCTCTTAACAAGTATACCAGCTTTCACTTTTGCCCCTGCTTCAGTGGTGTTCAATCAGAGAAGCAGAATCACAAGAAAGGACACACATACACATAATACATATATAACAAATATAGAATATATAAAATATACATATCACATATGATAAGTATATCAAATATCACATATTTCAAATATAAAATATATTTAAATGTACAAAATATATGTCACATAATTTTACTCTAAGTGAAAAAAAATAAGAACAAGAAGTACAATATATTGAGCACCAAATATGCTGTAAGCATTGTATTACATGTTTTATATTATGGTGCAGTAGAAAGAATATAGATTTTGGAGTCAAGACAAATCTGGATTTGAAACCTACTCCTCAGGACACTTGGGTGGCTCAGTTGGTTAAGCATCTGCCTTTAGCTCAGGTCATGATCCCGGAGTCCTGGGATCAAGTCCTGCATCAGACTCCTTGCTTAGCAAGGAGCCTGCTTCTCCCTCTGCCTGCCGCTCCCCCTGCTTGTGCTCTCTCTCTCTGACATATAAATAAATAAAATCTTTAAAAAAAAAAAGAAAAGAAACCTACTCCTGCACTTAGTTGCTTCATGACCTTGACAAGTCAACTAAACTCTAGGTCTTTATATTTCCTAATTCATAAATAGAGACAAAAATATTTCCTTTCAAAGTTGTTGAGAAGATTAAGAAATTAGAAAGCAAGCATAAGGATACTCACTGACCTTGAGAAAAGAATAGAAGGCATCAGATGGACCCTGACTGCAGAGATTAAAGAGTTAAAAAAGAATCAGAGATGAAGAGTACAATAAACAAGATTGAAAACAGGCTTGATGCAATGAACAGCAGGCTGGAGGAATGAATTGGTGACCTAGAAGACAAAATAATGGAAAATAATGAAGCTGAACAAAAGAGAGAAAGAATTATGCAACAGCAGAATGGACTTAGGGAACTCAGTGAGTCCTTCAAACATAATAACATTTGCATTATAGGAGTCCCAAAAGAAGAAGAGAAAAAACAGGGCAGAAAATTTATGTGAAGACATAATAGCTGAAAATTTCCCTAACCTAGGGAAGGAAACAGATATCTAGATGGAGGAGGCACAGAGAACTCCCATCAAAATCAACAAACACAGGCCAACACCAAGACGTTGTAATTAAATTTGCAAAATATAGTGATAAAGAAAAAAATATTAAAAGCAGCAACACAAAAGAAGTCCTGAACTTACAACTTTGTAAAGGGCTAATGAAAGATTCCTATTATGATTGTTTCTTCTACTGAGTCAGGGTCCCTCAAAGATCTGAACTGGGGACTGCCTATTATGACCCCTAGTGAATGCTACATGCCACGAGAAATAAAGACATTTTTGGGTAATGCAGAAAAAGGATTTTCACATTCCCTGAAATATTAGAGGAATAACAGTTGTAATTGGACAATGATTAATTAAAAGTTTGCAGGATCTAGATTTAAGAATTTATACGATTGCAAAGTTGCCAGTGCATCCCTAGGATACACTGGGTAGCTGAATGCTTAACAATGGCATTGTTAATGGCAATCATGCTTGACACTGTGGTAAATGTCTGGATTTGTAAATCAGAATTTAGGCAATGTAACAGCTGGAAGAAGTGACCTCTGCATTTATGTTAAAACTTAAGAGGCTTTTGCCACAAAGCATCCCCACATTGCTATTGGAAAGTAGTGTGGAAAAATCAGGCTTGTTGGAGGTAAGCTGTTGTAGGAGGAATTTAAAGCAAAACATTACAGGAGAAGCTCAGAACTTCCTGTGAAAATCTGGATTATCCTCCTACTCCTTGCTTTTAAAGAAGTTATTCAAAGGGAGGAAGACAGAAGACTGATTATTTGGGGTTAGAGGTGAAGGTACTCATGTAACTGTGAGGAGTGTGCAGAGCTCAGTCATCCAAGTACAGATAGTTCACAGTCGTTCACCCAACTACCAACACCCCCAGGCTAGGGGGTAAGTGAGTTACTTTGGGTCAGAGAACACACCAGAAAAATCCCTAGGCCTAAACACAAACAATGACTATTGAGTTTTTATCTAGTTGGGAAGCCAGGTCCTAAACAAAAGATCAGTAATATCTCACACATTTGCCCCCTGCAATCTAGCAGCCACCAGAGACAGATTTAAAACCCATAGCACTACATTGGGGTTGGGGGCTGAGAAGAGAAACGCTTCCATCTGTTCTGGCCCTTGTGAGGATAGATATTTTTTGGAGGAATGAAAAGAACTCAAGAAATTAAGATCCAGAAACAGGAGAGAAGTCACAGTGTCAGGCTCTCCTGACCCCATAAGCAAAAACATTTGGTAGATACCATAGCTCTGCCCTCTCTCCTTGGTTGACCTACACCCCAATATTAAAGTAGTAGGAGGGGTTTCTGTAATCGATGTGGGTCCAGAGGTCAGCCCTGACTCTAAGGGTGAACAAATGTGATCAAATCCCTATGGTGAGAATCCCACCTGCTTTCAGGGTAACTATGGAATTTGAACCAACACATGGGGGGTGGGTGGGGTAGGATGCCGCTGCCTAACTAGACCCAGAAATTCTATAGGCATTAGCACCAGTGGAGCTTTAAAGAAAATTTCTAACAACCCTCCAAGAGACTGGGACTAGCCTGGAAGTCAGATGTGGTCTAACTGCCTTAAGTAAAATACAGTCGTACCACGTTTTACCTTCTGATCCCAACTTACCACTCCTCACCTCCAGCCCCTGCCACCCCTCAGAAGTCCTGTAGCAAAACACACAAGATTCTGCAAATATTTTTCTTGAGAAAATATATGATGGGAAAGAGGGAATTTTATTCATCAAAAATCCTCTTAGAAAGGGAGTGCTGTCTTTGTTGGAAAAATTCTTTGATAATTGCTTGGGGGTAGAAACTAACATTTGAGGGGTACAGGTTTTGGTGGATTATCTGCAGGAGGCAAGTGGATGGTTTTATTGGTTGCTCCACAGAAAGAAAAAGGAAAGAGGAAAATAAGAGGGGAGATGAAAACAGGAGATTTGAACTCTCTGCCAGGCCAGTCACTTGGGAGTAGGAAGAGCTTTAGCAAGCATTAAAACTCAATTTCATAGTTGTTGCCTTTAAAATATTCCAAAGACATATGAAAGATGCTCAAAGTGTGGACTCCTTTCAAGCGCAATTTTCCTGGATGCACTTGGTACTGGCTGAGTTGCTTCCAGGCCCCACATCTTTTCAGTTGAAACCCTATCTCCTAGTGACTCTTGAATCTTCAGTAAAGTATTCTCTCTCCCTCTCTCTCTCTCTTTCTGTCATACACACACACACACACACACACACACACACACACACACACACACCAGTATGACTGGATATTTTTCTAGAAACTGACAAAGAAGCTAAGTTCTACATTCAATGTGTTGTTGCTAAAAAGGAGGTAGATAGCCCTAAAGGTTAAGAACTACTCACGAGGACACATATACACTAGAAGCAAACTGTGAGAACAGGTATCATGAAGACTGTCACAGGCCACAGAACTGGATTTTCATCCAAGTTAACCAGATATTCAAGGAGTAGGAAGCCCCTAGCTGACAACGTGGCTATTCTAATCTTGCCACCGCTGTTTTGTCATCCATCTTACTTCTGAGTGAATTTTCTATGACACAAATGGAAGCTTGCCATACCTGTGATCAAAATTTGTCAATAATCTCCTATTGCCTACAGGATTAAAATAAAGAAGAAAAAAAGAAAACCTCTGCAAGGCATTTAAGGCTTTTCTCAGCTTCTTGCAAAGTGCCTGGTGAGCAGTAGGTGCTCTAAACGTGAAGCATAAATAAGGAGGACTGGCTCTCTCATTTCTATCAGGCTCTACTCAAAAATCACAGAACTGCTCAGTAAGGTCATCCCTGGCTATCTACTAAAATGCCGACAAGCCCTCCCACCCAAATCTTCACAGCCCCCTTCTGTGCTTATTTTACATATTAGATATGATATATTTTCCTTATTTAGTTTATTGTGTCTCCCTCCGTAGGCATATAAATATATAAAAAACTATAAATGAAAAATCTATGAAGACAGGAATTGTCGACTTTTTAATTTGTCCCCTACTCTATCTCCAGTAATGTAGAACAGGGCTTGGCACATAGCAAGTGCTTAAAATATATGTAGGATGGATGGATGGGTGGATGGATAATTAATGCCTCAGCTCAAAGACAATCTCCACCTGAAGTCCCAGGCAGATTTAAACACTCCTCCTCCCCACTGCTGCCCTGTACATATCTTCTCTTATCATATTATACTTCTTTGCATGTTTTTCTGAGCTGAAAACTACATTGAAGTCAGGGCCCTCACCATTTCATCTTCACATGCTTAAAAGTGAATCCTTTGTACTTTGTACATGACAGGCCATTGAATGAATGATTAATTATATCCCCATTTTGAGGATGAGGAAACTGAGATTCAGAAAGGTTAAATAACTTTTAAGGACACACACTAGTAAGTTGCAGAGGTAAGATATATGCCACACTGTTCCTTTATTTTTCCTTATCACTACTACCATCTCTTCCTACAATGTTCTAGCCTGCCCTCCACATTTTCTGTTTATCCATATTGAAACCACTGCTAAGTCCCCCATTCAAATCTCACCTATTCAGTGAAATCTTCCTGATGACTTACAGTAATCTCTACTCCCCCTTTTCCCCCCCAGAAGGCTCCTGAGATGACTTTCAGGGTGAATGGGGAAGGCTGTGAGGTAGGGTATGTGGCCTTGGAGAATAACTTATCCATGTCTCATCTATGTTCCACACTCCAAATTCAGGCTCTTGGTGCAAAGGCCTACTTATTTTGCAGGTAATGCACCCTCCATTGGTTCCCAACCTCAGGTGATATTCTCTTATGGTCTGCGTATCTTTCCTGAGGATTTATGTGGCTGGTGATGGATGCAATTGTTTGCATGATTTGGTTGGGTTGAGTTCCCAGGAGAAGCTGCAGAAGAGAGCAAGTCTTCAACGGTTATCTGAACACACAGAGTCCCTACCCTGAGGTTAACACTTAAGACACGGAAGCTCTTTCCCTCCTCTCTCTATCTCTGCTTCTGTTGGAAGTAAGGGCTTCAGCCTTCCCCAAACGTGACTCCTCCAAGCTTGCTACAAAATAAAAGCCAAAGCTTATGTCCTACTAGCCATTTCCTCATGTTGCCACATGGAAAATAGAGAATGACTTTTCAATGGACCAACTTTTTCCTTTTTAAACAGAGGAAGGTATACCAACATTAGAAATATTTTTTGTTGTCAGTGGTCCTTGACAAGTAATGCAAAAAGTTACTTACAGTTGAAAGAAAATGTGCTTGTTACCTGTTCTCATGTCCTCATCGCTCAAGCTGAAACAGTTAAAATCGGAACCTGCAAAAATCCACAATAACTTTCCACTGTTTTTTGTACTTAAAATCTTCGGTAGATACCTAAGCATCTTATACCTAATAACGTGTCACCCACGTCTGTAACTGGACTACAACGTTTAACCCTTAATAGTGTCCACATAAAATACTGAGATATCTATAACTTGGGAAGAAGTAGCGAATTAAAAGTGCAGGTCTGGTACTAGACGCCTGTGTTCAAATCCCACCTCCATCGTCTATCAGCCGTGTGACACTGAGTTTCCTAACACCTCAATCTCCTTTTCCTCATTTTAAAATGAGATCCCATCACTTCATAAAGTTGTATGTAATATAAAAAGAGTAATAAATGATGAAGCTCTTCAGGGCTTACTAGGCTCTGGGCACTATGTTGAGCACTTTACATCCATCTTATCTAATTGTCAGCAATCTGAAGAAACAGCCTTTACTCCTCTATTCTCTTCCCCGCGAAACTGCAGGGCGAGGTGAGCGGCGCTAGGGGTGGGGACCAACCTCTGGAGCCCCCCCTTTCACTGCCGTCTTGCCCATCGAGCCTAAGCCACGGCGGCCCTGGGGTGGGGGGGAGCCTGTTTCCAGCCGGACCGCGTCCCTGGGCGCTCCGGAGCGCCGCGCCTGCGCGTTCAACCCGTCGCCGCGCCAGCCCTGCGGACGTGCGCTCGCTGCCTTCGCGGCGCCTGGGCCCTGAGATGTGTCCCTGTTGGGTCCGTGCCAGCTCCAGGTGCGTGAGGAGGACTTGAGGAATCTGTGTGTGAGGTGGAGCGATCCCCGGGAAGGGTCGGGCCTGCCTCGATCCCTCCAAGGTGCCCGGGGACCCATAGCGGAGGCGCCACGACCTCGGCTCCCATTCCTTTTCCAGTTCCCCGCCTCCCGACTGCGTCTCTTGGGGAGCGGCAACCTCTGAGAGGAAGGCGCAGAAAGGATGCTTTTCCTCTGCTGTGGGTCGAGTCGCATGTGGCATTTCCCCCCCCCTGGCTGCCGTCAAAGCCATTTTCACCCTTGCCCTTCCTTTCCTGGTGTGGGATTTTGCAGTCTCTGGACTCGGCTCGACCCTCTAGGTGCTTATTGGTTGTGGGCGATGAGGGCAACGGCAGGACGTCAGGGGCCTCTGTCCATTGCAGGCCCTCTGGGACGAGAGCGTGGGCCAGGGGAATGGGGCAGACGCAGCCACCAAGAAGGAAAGACTGTGATAAATGTCGCCAGAGATTATTCCCCAGCTGGAAGTGCTCCAAGTTTCTCTCAGGTCGTTCGTCTCTTGTTCATTTGCTTTTGTGATGTCCTCACTTCGCTTTTATGGTGTTAGTAAAAAACCAACAGGCTTTCAGCCTTGAAGCGTCATTGGAATTTTTTAAAATCGGTTTTTACAGTCTTCCAACTGAGTGTATCTTGCAGTTGTCAGAATAATCTTCAGGTAGAACCACTGAGATTTGCAATTTTACTTTTCATTTTCAGTTTCACAGGAAAAAGTACACGGTGTTGGGTTTTTTTGTTTGTTTGTTTTAATATTACCAATAACAAAAGATCAATTGAGAACACAGAGAATCAGTTGAAGTGGGATTTGGAGCTCTATCAAATTAATGTGCCCGCCGTAGAAGTACATATGGGACTGCACTTGGAGCACTGGGGATCCCTGAGCTATCACATAAATAGCAGATGAGATCACTTGTTGCCACCAATGGTTCTAGCAATTACAGGGCTCCCAGTAAGTGCTTTCTCACCTGGTGTGAAGGCAAATGACAATAGTATCCAGTCTTAGTGCTAGTGGTAGTTGATCAGCCATAGACAATTTTTTGCACAGGAACTATGGGTAGTCAATTCCTGTTATAACCAGAGATAGTTGTGGTATGTGGTTCTAGTCTGGGACTTCTTTCAAGAGTATTCCATAGAAACTGTTAAAAAGAAGGAAAAATATACAGTAGGAATTGAGGTCGGCTACAGGAATTGAGATCCTTTGTGTGATCTTTCAGGCCTGACTGTAGACAATTTCGTGGCTTTGGCTGGCCAGCCTTATGGGGGGAAACTTGCCCTCCGCACACCAGACTTGTGCATGGCCAGTGCATTGCAGTTTTCTGGAGGGAGCTGCAATCAAGGACTCACCCCTTCCCTCCTGCTACCCATGCTTATACTAGATTGCATTGTTGGCTCAGTTACCTCCATTCAGAAGATCTTGGCAGGGGTACTTCCCAGGCCCCTCCATCTCTACCAAGACCTCCTTGGGTGGGTGGGGGGAGGGGCTTGCTTGAGGTACTTTTCTCGGTTTTAACTCAGGACCTTTCCACTCCTAGCCCTTCCGTCCTCTTCCCCTGGCCCACAGGTCCATAAAGAGGCAGAAGCCTTTTGTTCTGGCCTCCTGTGCAGGGAGATGATTGTGTGCCCTGCATCCATCTGATCCTCACCTAGTGTAGTTCTGTGTAATGGACCCTGGGGAGCCAGTCCTTGTTTTGCCTCATGCTTGCACTATGGCAGTTAAGTGAATAAAGGCTTGATTATTATTTTCATTTTGGCTCGTTGTCCTAATTGACCACCTCAACACCCGATAGCTTGACAGGAATGAAATAAATTGCCAAGTTCTTGGCAATCTAATGGATTCATAATTTTAATCCTCATAACCATTGGTGTGTTCAGCATGTTTAGGGGTCTGGAAGTTGTTCACCAGTAATTTCTCTCAGTGTAGTGAAAATACATACGAATAGCACCAACAGTTGATTGTTGCTAACATGGATATCTGGGTTATATGGTATAGTTTGTAAATTAATATAGTGGCTTGCAGTCAGATTCTTTTATTTTACATAGACTTGTATAGCATATCCATTTGGCCTCTAATTACATTTTTTCGTAAATATTTTGGGGTTATATGGGCCAAGTGAAGAAAATTAGATACTGTTGCTTTCATTAGTAATCCTGCCTCATCCTATGGGCCCCAATCTTACCTAATGGATTACTTGGTTACTTTGAATAAAGTGATTAATTTGTTGTGGGTTCCTCTGTCTAGTGTTGTGTGAAGAGATATACCAGGAACAGCTTTCACAACTTTCTTACCTCTTTCAACAGAAGTTTCACAAAATAGTTTTCATCTTTATGTAATGGAATCTGATATTTACTGCTCTTTATTAAACAAAACTGGTGATCATGACCCACTAAATTGATTTCACAATGCATTAATGGTAGCAACATGCAGTTGTGTTTTTCAGACACTGAAAAACACTATGATAAAGCAACTAATAGAAGATACTTGTTCAATAAATGAATGTTTTTGTTTCTAAGTCACATTGCTGAAAAGAACCACAGTGGATGTGTTTGTGATTTTGTGTTTAAGGTGTCTTCTAGGAGAAAACAGTAAATAGCAAATAGCATATATGTTGGACGTTCACCAAATTACCTGACAAAAGAACACAGTTTCTGGTAGATTTATCAACTTTCTGATCTCAACTAGAAGATACAACATTAGAATCAGAGAGGTAGAGCAGCTTTTTTTTTTTAATTTCTGACTCCTTTATTTAAAGTAAATGTAATAGTAGGATGAGAAGAAAATTGGTTTCTCTGATTAATGAGAAGGTAGGGTATACAGTTTTTGTGAAAATACCTAGTAAACTTATGCATGTTTCCTACAGAGTTATGTTAGCAAAAGCAGATTTATCTTTATATTAACTCCAAGACCAAAATGATCCTTTTATTATATTGTCTGAAAAGTGAACCACACTTAACTTTCAGTTACTTAGCCATCAATAAGAATATAAGTAGCCAATTTACCGCATCAACTCTGTGCCTGTCTTTTAGGAATTCCACAACAAAATGCAAAGAAGAAATACAAAGAACTGTAAATTTAGTTTGTTTATTTCTTAGTTAGAAACCCTAAAAATATGTATTATGTAGACAAGGATAAAGTTCTAAAATTTGATTAGTGTTGAGCTAAGTTAATACCTCCCATTTGTATATCGCTTCATAGTTTTCCAACACATTTGGATGCGTTATTTCCATTGATTCTCACAACTTGATGTGGTAGGCAGCCAGGAGTCTTAGAGATGAACAATCTATTTCCTTTTTTCTGCCACTGAGATCATATGGTAGCAAATCGGGACTAGGTTATCTGGCGCATTTTCTCCCAGTTGTCCATGTTGTCTTTGTTGATCCAAAGAAGTAATTAAAAGTAAATACTGTTAGGGGCGCCTGGGTGGCTCAGTTGGTTAAGCGACTGCCTTCGGCTCAGGCCATGATCCTGGAGTCCCGGGATCGAGTCCCGCATCGGGCTCCCTGCTCGGCAGGGAGTCTGCTTCTCCCTCTGACCTTCCCCCCTCTCATGCTCTCTCTCTCTCTCTCTCTCTCTCTCTCTCTCCCTTCTCTAAAATAAAAAAATAAAAACAAAAAAAAAAAAAAAAAGTAAATACTGTTAATGATGTGGCTAAAAAAATCCAACCTTGGTAACAAACATTCTCTCAGATCACACCCATGGTATGCTATAATTAAATGCAAATATATCTTATTTTTAGTTCTATATTTTAATTCTTAACACTTTCTAACCTTTCTAGCTTAATTTTTTAAAAATGACAAAGCGGGACACCTGGGTGGCTTAGTGGAGCATCCAACTTGATTTCGGCTCAGGTCATGATTTCAGGGTCATGAGGTGGAGCCCCACATCGGGCTCTGTGCTGAGGGTGGAGCCTGCTAAGATTCTCTTCCTCTCCCACTGCCCCTCTCCACCCTGACTCACACATGGGTTCTCTCTCTCTCTCTCTTAAAAATGAATAAATAAATAAATAATGACAAAGCAACTAAATATTGATGACACTACTTAATAGAGAACTAGGAAAATTGGAATTAAAAGGTCTATTTAATGTTAAGAAATTCAACTTATCCTCCTTTTAATGTATTATCTCAATTAGAAATATAGCTTAAAATTATATAGGTTTTTAGAGATTTATTTTTTTATTTTATTTTGGCTTTTTTTTTTTTTAAGTAAGCTCTACACCCACATGAAGCTTGAACTCATGATCCTGAGATCAAGAGTCGTATGCTCTACTGACTGAGCCAGCCAGGCATCCCTAGAAATTTCTTTTAAAGACTCACCATTTCTATGTGTGAAGTTAGTTTTATGATTCTAAAGTATTCATCTAAAATGATTATTAACTTACTTTTAAACATAGAAAAAGTCCAGGTTCCCCTATACCCTTAATATCTTTAACCAAAGGACAACTTAATTATTTCTTTTCATATGAATAAATAATTTTTAAATTAATACATTTTTATTTTTAATTTTTAGACATCTGTGGAGTTTAAGAACATGGAGTTCATCAGAGTATATCACTGAAGAATATGATGGCTGAAAACAATTTAAAAATGCTAAAGATTCAACAGTGTGTAGTAGCCAACAAACTACCTAGAAACAGGCCATATATTTGCAATATTTGCTTCAAGCACTTTGAAACACCATCAAAATTAGCTAGGCATTATCTCATTCATACTGGTCAAAAACCATTTGAATGTGATGTATGTCATAAAACCTTTAGGCAACTGGTTCATCTGGAGAGACATCAACTAACTCATAATCTGCCTTTTAAATGTAGCATTTGTCAACGCCACTTTAAAAATCTGAAGACATTTGTGAAGCACCAACAACTTCACAATGAAACCTACCAGAATGATGTTAAACAGGTCAGAAGATTGTTGGAGGCCAAGCAAGAAAAGCCAGTATATGGAATGTTTCATACTTTTACCACAGAGGAAAGATGGGCATTCCATCCATGCTCTAAGTCTGATCCTACGTACAGCCCTACAAAGAAAAGAAAGAATATTCACGCTTGTACAATCTGTGGCAAGATGTTTCCATCACAATCAAAACTTGATAGGCATGCACTTATTCATACTGGTCAGAGGCCTTTTAAGTGTGTCTTGTGCAGTAAATCCTTCCGACAGTCAACTCATTTAAAAATTCATCAACTCACACATTCAGAAGAAAGACCTTTTCAATGTTGTTTTTGTCAAAAAGGATTTAAGATTCAAAGCAAACTTCTGAAGCATAAACAAATCCATACCAGGAATAAGACCTTTCAGACTCTTTCATTGAAGGTAAAGAGTCCAGAATCATGCCCCCTGCCTAACAAGTTAAATGCAAAGGAGGATGGTTTTGAAAATGGTGATATAGGTGAATCTGAGGAGAATAATCAACTTGATGTCCACTCTATTTATATCGTCCCTTTTCAGTGTCCAGAGTGTGAAGAGTGTTTTGAATCAGAGCAGATTCTCAATGGACATAAGTGTTTTCCTGCCAGAAGTGGCAAAATTCCAAGCAGGCTCAAAAGAAGCTACAACTATAAAACCATTGTGAAAAAAATCTTGGCTAAACTTAAACGTGCTGGGGGTAAGAAATTAGATAATTTTCGATCTGAGAAAAAAGTATTTAAAAATAATTTCTTGAAAAATTGTGATCTTATTTCTGGTGAGCAGAGCCCTGAACAAGCCCAGAGAACATTTATGGGTTCTCTTGGCAAACATGGAACATATAAGACAGTTGGCAATAAAAAGAAGAAAACATTGAGTTTGCCATTTTCTTGGCAAAAGCACTTCCAGAGCCAAAATATGGGTAAAAACTTGAAAGGTATCCTTACAACAGAAAATATGTTAACTACAGATAATTCAGTGAATAATAAAGATGTATCTATCTATGGTTCATCAGGTGAGGAATTTTTTGATAACTGTGAAGTGCTTCAGTGTGGTTTTTCAGTTCCAAGTGAAAACATCCATACTGGACATAAGATGTGTCCTTGTGACAAATGTGAGAAAGTGTTTCCTTCTATTTCCAAACTACAAAGACACTATTTAATTCATACTGGACAGAGGCCATTTGGCTGTAATGTTTGTGGGAAATCTTTTAGACAGTCAGCTCACTTAAAAAGACACAAATTAACTCATATTGATAAGATACCTTATAGAAGATCTCTTTGCCAAGAATTTGAAAATTTGAACCAACTTCTCATTCATCCAGGTGAAAATGTTAACTATAATGCTTCCCAACAATGTCAGACTCTTGGTTTCCAAAAATATGAGGTCTCAGAGTCAGATCAAATATCAGATATAAAAGTTAAGGCAGAATCAGAGGATTTCATTCTCAGTACCCCCTATAGGAACAGGCAGTCTTATCTCTCTAGTGCACTTCTGCAATCAGAGCAGAGCCAGCACAGTCATTGTTGTGGTTATTCAGGGCGTGCAGAAAGGAATGATGGCCTTCTTTACCAATGCAGCGTTTGTTCCAAAAGTTTTAGATCTCCATCTAAACTGGAAAGACACTATCTAATTCATGCAGGGCAGAAGCCATTTGAATGCTCAGTTTGTGGCAAAACATTCAGACAGGCTCCTCACTGGAAGAGACATCAACTTACTCACTTTAAGGAATGACCAACCACAAGATAAAGTGGTTCTCAAATTCAGTTATGTAACTGACAGAACCAGTAACACATTTGTGGTCTCTCTGGTGATCTTGTTCTTAAAGCCTATATCATTTAGATATATTTTCATTAAAATGCCTTCCTTAGGTTGAGTGATTTTATAGGCAGTTGCTTGTCCTGCAAGTAAGAGCCAAGATACATAGAAAATTAATACAATGTTTTAGGAACAGCCAAATTAACTTTTAGGGGGAAGAACATGGTTTGATGCCATACAGTAAGCATTTATTTTATTTTAATACTTATTTTGGCTGTATTGAAAATGTAAATCCATGATGCGGTACAATAACTCAGTTCATTCATTATTTTTTAAAAGAATTCTTAATGTATGCCGTCTCCTTTTAGATAAAAGACAGAGGTAAAAATTGGGTTTTGGCTGCAGCAAATAGCCTCACTACATTTTATTTATTTTGTTTCACATGAAAGCATAATTTTGTCCACCTGTGGCTCAGATTCCATTGCAAAATTTTTTCTTGTAAGTTTAAAAACTGAAGGCAGTAGAAGTGAAAATGGATGAGAAAATCACAGCATTATTTTCATTGGTCTTTTGCAAGCTATTTATTCTTAGGACTCTGGTAGCTTCACCTCCTTTTCCACAGGGTATTAGAGTTGGTTTTTTGCCCAGCCTGTTGTTATCTTTCCCAAAAGATCTGAAAGTAGGAGAGAGACTAGGATGCACCTGTACACATTTATCATGTTTACTTATCAGGAATATTGTCCAAGTGCCATAATCTTTTTGATGATATGTATGCAGTATTATCTTTTCAGAGGAATAAATGAAATTCATCTATTTACTAAATGATTGACAACAGTAGTTGTATAGACTTAAGACTCACCTACAGATCTGCATCTCCACAAGACTTCTATTTTACTTCAGTAAAACTTTGTTTTAATGCCTCTTGAATTGAGTGGTCCTGTGACTTAACTAAATCTATCTGTTAAGTTTGATCAAATGGCAATGACTAGGTCTAGTTCTAGTTTTGAATTCTATGTTTCTTGCAAGACTCTAATGCTAAAGAATATTTTGATCCTTAGCAAACTGTTTTGAATAGTAAGGTAATTATTCCCATTTAGGAATAAAGTGTTTATGGAATTGAGGGTATCATTCTTCTCAACAGCACTGTCATGATAGGGAAATATTGGGAATCTTAAGCTATAAAAGAACCACAAATTGTCCTTTGTATTTGCCATTTTTTAATAAAATCTTTAAGAATGACATTTCTTAGTAATAAAATAACCATTATCTTTTAAGAGAAGAACAGGTCGGTGTTTTTCTTAGCACACCTAAATATAGTGACAAGCCCTCTGTTGAAAGTGAATAATAAACATTCTTTGCATTTTAAGTTCTTTATCATACTCTAAGAAATCGTATAGGAGGAGGGGGGAGGAGAAGTTGGTATCTTCTTTTTCAAGTGCATTTTGAGAAACTTGGGTTTAATATACAGAGATAAAATGTGACAGTAAAGATAAAATGCCCAATGATGTATAAATGTGCAGGAGAATCATATGTTTTAGAGAATAATTTCTCTTAGGTTTCCTCCAGATACGTTCCTCCAATGCAAGAAAGATGAGGGTTTATAGAATTTGCCTTACACAAAACTTTTCAAGAACATACCTGTTACATAAAAGCAAGGAATAATTAGCTCATATTTTCCAAGAATATAGGTTCAAGGATTTTTTGTTTGAAATTGTGTATTTGGGGATTTTCCAAAGCTACATATGTAATTTTATTTGAAGCAAATGTCTCATTTAGTCCTTTCCCACCCCAAACAGGGAGAGTCCTAACAGTGTTGTGCTTGTATGATTATTAGACTTTATTTGCTTAAGTGATAATACTATACTTTTTTTTTGACCCATGCCTTTTTAAGCTGTTTCATATTGAAAGTTGGAATAATTGTAAAAATTTTGTCAAAGATGTACTGTAGTGCTATTTGAAGTACCTGTAACAAAATCCTTATTTTCCTTTATCACTGCAAGCTTCTTGTGGAAACTTTATAGGAATGAAAATAAACTGTATACATCCATGATAAGAAAATTAAACATTAGATGTTAAATGATGATTTGCTGCATGCTAGAACTGTTAGTATTGTTGAATCAATTACTTTGGTTTTCTGAAAAAATAATCTTTATAAATATCTTTAAAGAGATTTATTAAAAATTTTTGTTTGGGTGATTCCAGGCTGTAGCATGATTACTTACTGAAGTAGTTTCATTGGCTGGGTTAGTGGATTTATTGTTTCTTGTTTTGTACTGCGGTAGGGCCAACAATTTTAAGACAAAATGTGTGTGTGTTGAAGGAAAGTGGATGGTGGTTAAGAGTCTTGAAGAATTTAAATTTCAGAATATTTTAAAAATAAACTTTCAAGTTACACAGTTTGGACTATTTTTTTTTTTTTAATAGAAGGTAAAAATCACGTAATACTGGAACAAGGTACTGATGGCCAAACACTTTACTGGGCGCATTCCAATTCACCTTCTACACTGAATTTCCTAACATGGATATTGAATCATCTCCTTTTTACTTATTTATTTTTTACTTTTCCTTTTTAGTACATTGCTTTGATAGTTTCTTATCACCTACAAAAGTATGTTAACTGCATTACATGTCACATGATCTACCTGCTTACCCATTTATCTTCCTCTTTGGCCTTTCTCCAGATTTGTGCTAAAGAAATACAGAATTAATTCCTCCCATGCATAGTCTTGCTATTCTTGTCTCCATCTTGTCTACCCACTATTATTTTAAATTAGATACAGACTTCAACACTCTTAGTTCAAAGAAGAAATTTAGATGAGCCAGATTTTATTTGGTTTTCCATGATTATGGGAAAAAACTAAAGTGTTTAAAACCGGCTTGCAGAAAACTTTTTTTAAATGATGAATTGGTTTTTTACTTAATTTATTTTTTTAACATCTCTATCCCAACGTGGAGCTTTAACTCACAACCCTGAGATCAAGAGTCACATGTTCTACTGACTGAGCCAGCCAGGCCCCCAAAACGTTTCAATTTACATGTTATGTTAGATAACCCATTTTTGGGTTTTCTGTTTTTGTTTTTTAGTAATCTCTACACTGAACGTGGGGGCTTGAACTCATGGCTCTGAGATCAAGAGTTCAGGCTCCACCTACTGAGCTAGCCACGTGCCTCAAGGACTGTTCAACGATACAGAATATCTGTTTTTTAGAAGCAGGGAAAGAACATTTAATTCCTATCTTGAGCTTTCTATTGCTTTCTATTGGTTGGAAGGACTTAAATTTCAGGGCTAACTGCTAGAGTTCTATTAGCATTAAGAGAAAAAAAAAGTGGCACAATGGTATTATTAAAGGAATATGGAACACATAATATTTTGCATCTACACTGGCAAATTTCTATTCATTCTTTTTTTTTAAGATTTTATTTATTTATTCATGAGAGAGAGAGAGAGGCAGAGGGAGAAGCAGGCTCCCAAGGAGCAAGGAACCCGATGCGGGACTCGATCCCAGGACTCTGGGATCATGACCTGAGCCAAAGGCGGACACTTAACCATCTGAGCCACCCAGGCACCCTTTGAGTTTGAACTTAAATACTACTTCCTCTGGAAGCCTTTCTGATTTACCCAAACAAGCCATTCCCTGTGCTCCCACTGATTTTGTTCATAACTCCGTTGTCATTGTTGATCAGTGGTTTTCAAACTTTAGTTTGCATTGGAATCCTACAGAGGGTTTGTTAGAAGCATAGATAGCTAAGTCACATCCTCAGAGTTTCTCTCATGTCTGGTGTTGGGTCCAAGAATTTGCATTTATGCAGGTTAGCTGTTAGGTCAAAATTGAAGTTGTGTTTGGAAAGAAGGGAGAATAGGCAAAAAAAAAAAAAAAAATTTCCACTGCACCTAGCGTAAAAAGAGATAACAGTTGAGACACACAACTTGAATTCTACCTGTTATTCTGGTTACTGTTGTATCTTTCTGTCTTTTATGATGAAAATGCATTTTACACCGACTTTGTCCATTGCCTCTTCACTCACTAACCTGTCAGCCCCTTTTTACCTAGTAGCCCCTTTTTACCTAGCAGGGCAATAGGGATGGATTGCAAAAGTCATGAGGAAACTTTTCGGGGCGTTGTGTATGCTTATTATCCCGATTTTGGTGATGGTTTCACGGATGTACGACTGAAAACGGATTAAATTTTACACTCCAAATATGTACATGCAGTTCATTGTATGTCAACCTATACCTCCATGAATCTGTTAAAAAAAAAATCATTTAAAACCGAGCCCCCCATACCCAGCTATGTTTTTTTCACTACTGCTTTTTTTAGGTTTGAGAGAACCACCAAGTCTTCCCCACCCGGGCAATTTTACCTGGAGAACTCTCACCTACCTGCCGAATCCTTGAGACCCGATCCGGACTGCTGGGTGCGTTCTTTCAGCTTCCCGCTAGGGGACGCATGCGGAGGAGGCCGAAGCCCTTGCTGTCTGTAGCTCAGACCCAACGCCTGCATGAACTTCCGGCAGTGTTCCGTTCCGCTTCCGGGAAGATGTACGGGCAGCGGTGCGCGCACCTCTGAGACTGTGAAGGCTGAAGATATCCCGGCCCGCGGGCTCCTGCTTCGCGGAGTTGGGCAGCAAGAGCTGCCTGTTAGGGGAAGTGCATCACGTTCACCGCTACTCCGAGGGGACCTTTCCTTTCCACTGGAGCGGAGTGAGAGTGCTGCCATGGCGGCCCCTGCTCAGCCCAAGAAAATCGTGGCTCCTACGGTGTCCCAGATCAACGCGGAGTTCGTAACCCAGGTGCGCTTGGCCGAGGCTGGTGTGTGTGAAAGGAAGAGACGTCAAGGCCCGCGAGGCCTGGGGGTGGGATTTTCTTTGGGACGGGGTGCACCCAGGAGGCATTTGTTCGTCAATTCATTTACTCAAGTCTTTTAGCTGAGTATCTGCTCTGTGTCGGCCACTGTGTTAGGTGCTGGGGATACCACAGTGAAAGAGGCCGCCTTGCCCTGCGGAGTACAGGTTCCAGGGAAGATAGACAAATAAAAAAGAAAGCTACTAAGCGAGCTTTTCCGTTTTGGAGTCCGTCGCAGAAGTGATGGATTCACAGAAGCAGCAGCACCCCAGCCTGAGACCGGCAAGGTTTCGTAGCCGAGATGATGCCTAATAGAGAGGGAGGAGTAGAGTTTTTCGTAGCCGTAGAGTAACGTACGCTTTTGAGTGGAGTGATGAGAGTCTGACAAGACACCTGCGTCAAATAGATGCATCTATGAAGAGAGCAATCGTGTTATTGGAGAGCATTCATTTAGAACCTGTTTACTGTGTTGGATTGTGAACCGCCGTTGGCTGTGGATGGGGAAACAGTCCTGTAGCCCTCAGCAACATTCCTAATCCTTGTGCGCTGCTTTGGGTATTGGTTAAGAGTGCAAATAGCTCCCTGCCGAAGTTATTATGCCATCTGCTTCTTTCTTCTCTGGTCTCTGTCTCAGATTTGCCAAGGCAGAAGCCTCAAGAGTCATTTTGAGCCCCCCTTTCCCTTAATCACTGCATGTTTACATTATAAATATCTTTCAAATCTGTCTGCTTCTCTTACACTAAGCCAAGTTGCCGTTGTTTACTCTCTGGACGTAGGCATCCTAACCTGTCTTGTGGTTCCTCTTGCTCTCCTCCAGCCCATTCTTCATATTGTTGCCAGTGATTTTATACAAATGCAAATCTGATCATATCACTTACCTTCTTAAAATCTCTAAAGAGTTCTAATTTCTCTTAGGATAATGACCAGGATCCTTCAAAGTATTATGTAATCTGGCATGTGCATACATCCAGTTTTCTCTCTTTCTAACTCTGCTTTAGCCATACTGACCTGCATTTACTTAAATTTGTCGTGCTGTCTTTCACCTCCTGGTCTTTCAACATTGTTCCTTCTGCTCAGAATCCTCATTTTTTCCCCACTTTCCTTTACACGGTTAATTCATTGTCATCCATCTACATTACTTGGGAGAAGCTTTCCCGACAACTTAAACTAAATTAGATCTCCCTTTTCCCATACACTTGTTTTTTATGGTTAAAGCCATTTATTAGTTTCTTTCACTCAACGAGCTTAGATTTTAGAGATGAGTCAAATTAACAGTACAGTTTCAAATAGGGATAAGTGCTATCAGGAAAATGAAACAGGGTGTTAATGACACTGACTAGGATGGGGTGTATGAAAGGCAGTCAGGAAGGTTCTCTCTGAGGTGACATTTGAACTAAGACCTGAATGCAAAAAAAGAGCCAGTTTTGGGGAGAGCAGGGAAACAATCCACGGAATAGCAAGTGCAGATGCTTTATGGTGTGAATATAAAGAAGGCCAGGATAGAAGCATAAGAGGGAGAATGGTATGAGATGAGGACAGAGAGTATGTAGGGATCAGATCATATACAGTTTTGGAGGCTGAGATAAGAAATTTGGGTTTCATTCATCCAGTAGATTTTAATTGCAATCCAGGGAATGATATTTTAGAAAGAATCTTCTGGCTAATGTATGGAAACTGGATGGGAGTGAAAGAGCAAAAGTAGTAATAAGGTTGCCAGTGACTCCAGGTAAGAGATGATGGTGGCCTCAACTATTAAAGATTAGGGTAGACTGATGTATTCTGAGGCTAGAGGCAGCAGGACTTGATGATGATTGATTGTAGAATGATGGAGGAAAAGACAAATCGGGCATAGCTTGAACAACTAGGTGAATGGTTTGGACATTTACTGAGATAGGAAAGGAGAGGGTTTAGTGGGGAGTATCAAGAGTTCTGTTTGGGCCTTGTTAAATGGAAGAAGCCTAGTAAACATTCAGTTGAATATATTGAGAAGGCAGTTGAGTATGTGAGTCTAGAGTACCTGAGCAAGATCTGGGCTTGAATATAAGTTTGGTATTTGTTGACAACGTGGTGTTTAAAACTGTAGGATTGACTGATATGTCCCAGGGAATATTATTTGTAAACATATAACATTTATTGTATCCTGTATTAGATTGAGAGAGCTGAGGCTAGGGACATGTCTGATTTATTCCCCATGTACTCCCAGTACCTAGCATTGTACTAGGAACACATTGTGTGATGAGTAAGTATCTTTTAAAAGAAAGAATGAGTGAATTAATGGATAAACATACCAGGGCATTAAAATGTGGTAGGGATGAACATTCTCAGCAGTAGACTATGATAGCAGACATGAATGCCTAATATTTACAAGATTCTGTTTTGGGCTCTTCTGGGCTACAAAGGTAAATAAAATGTGATCCTTGTGTTTAGGGAGTTCAGTTTCTGGAAGGAGATTTTGAGACTCATTCATCATAGTTCAGTTGATAATGCCAGAATAGAGATGTGAGGGAAATGCTTTGAGAACACAGTTTTAAATGAAAACTTTTGTCTAAGAAAAGGCTGTCGAGAAAGAATTTTCTCATTGAGAAAGTGCCATTTTAGATGGACTTTGAAACATAAATAGGAACATGAGGGAATGGCTTTTCTAGTTGGAGGGGATGTCTTGGATTTAGGTGGTGGTTGGTTCTTTTTCTTCTTCTCCTCCCCTTCCTCCTTCCTTCTTCTTCATTTCTGAGTACCTGACCAGAGAAGGTGTTTTTAAATTATTATTAAATGAGTAAGATGCAGAGCTTAAAATTTAGTTTTAAGGAGATCAGAGATCTGAATTTTGTGAATTCAGTTTTTTATGCTACTATATTTTATGTCCTTTTTGTCTTTCAATAAAATTTATTTTGAACAGTCTATGCTGTCATAGCTATACTAAGTGGGAAATGCAAAATTTCGATTTTGCATGAGGCTGGAGAGTGTGGGGGAGGGCAGTATATTCCTGGAGGTAGTAGTGTCTGAGAGGTCACAGGTTAGACCCCAAGGAAAAGCTAGATCAGATATTTACAATAAGCAGTTTGGATCAGAAGATAGGATTTACATATTTGTTTGGAAGACGCTAAATCCATGAAAACAGATCAGATTCAGTTGTCTTAACGGTATGAGGTGAGTAAAAGATGGCTAGTTTGTGTGATGCCTATAGGCAGTGGAATGAGGAAATGAGAATACCATAGGATAATTTGGGGGTAAAGTATTTTCTGTTGGGTTGGAGGTTGATTGATAGTTTGGGAAGGTGTCACATAAGTGGGCCATTACTGTACTGATTTGGAGAGAATTCCTCAGGGCCAATGTCCTTACTGCTTGGGAGGCCCTTTGGGTATACTTACTGGGATAGGTACTTAACTATAGAAGAAAAGAAGATATGAGTCCCATCTCTTTAGTGTTCTACTGAGGCAGACAGGAAAGATAGATAAGCAATCAAATGATTAATAATACCGAAAGATGAGACTATAATAGAGTTCTTTATGAGATAAAGAGAAGGAAGAAACAATTATCACCATTAGGTAGGGTTGAGGAAAGCCTCACAGAAGAGGTAACATTTCAGATTTTACTTTATTTTTTCATTCATCCATGCGCCCATGCATACATACATATATACATCAGTCCATTGGCTATTATTTGATTTTCTCCAGTACACTAGATACTGTGCAGATACACTTTTTTATAGTTGTGTTGAGTCTGTGCTTACCAGAGTTTTCTGTTTTTCAAGAGATTGCAGTTTAGTTTCTTTTAAAAAAACATAATACATATTAGTAAGACCATGTTTTTCCTTAATATTATATAATAATATTATATAATCCATCTAAATATCTGGAATTAGTGTTATATGTGTTTAAAGTTCACAATTTCCAGGTGAAGTCTAATCTGCTGAAGTATACCAGCTCTTTTATTCTCTGTAATAACCTGCTTATAGATTAGAAACTTCTTAGGTTTTGTTATGTGTGTCTGGGTGTCTACTAATCATTTAAAGGTTACTGTTTTGCAAATAAACATTCCTCAAGATTTTGAATCTGTTTTCTAATACTAGCTCAACTCTTAACTAATTCTAATCTTGGGCAGCTCACTTAATCTCTAGATTCTAGAGTATTCTTTCTAGGAGGTTCCTGGGTTTCCTTATCTCTATGCTGAAGATGTGTGACTGTGGTTATTAACTGGGTCCTACTGTTTCTCTTGGGGTGGTTAGAAAAGTATGTTTTGTTTTTGTAAATCATAATGGCAGGGTGCAGTGCAGGGCATTACTGGCTTTTAGTGGGTTGGGGCCAAGGATGCTAACTGGCCTGCATGCCCATATAGTCCTCTTAGAAGGTGGAATTAATCTGTCCTCCCAGTGCCTCTAATGCCCTGTTAAGAAAGAGCTTGTTACTGTATGATCTCAGTCTTCTCGCTCGACAATGGTATGAACCTGTGACTTATTTATACTATTTACTTTTGCAGTTAGCATGTAAATACTGGGCTCCTCATAGCAAGAAAAAATCACCTTTTGATATAAAGGTAAGTATATTTGATTTCCAACATTCTTTTTAAATAGGTGTGTTCTTTTTATCTTACTTTTAAGGGCTAATTCAACAAAAGCATTACATGATTTTTTTTTAAGTTCAAATTACAGTTTTCTAATTATCAGATTGACAATTATTCATGTCAGAAAATTTGGAAAATAACAGAAGTTACACATTAGAAAATAAAAATCACTACCCAGAGATAACCTCTGCTATCATTTTGTTATGTTAAATTTTTTTAAAATTGTGTATATAACTTAACTGTTTCCTGTTACAGATTCTTGGTTTGTTTTAAATTTATTATTATAATGACCATGTAATAAAAATTTTTGTAGATATACAGAAATTTCTGTACAATTTTTTGACAGTTCATTAAGGGTAGAATCTATTGTTTTTTATTTTTAGGTTGATGAGCTGAGATAAAGATTTATAAGAATGGTGGAAGAAGTAGGAGTTGTTTAGGGTAGAGGATTAGATGACCAAAGACCAGTAATATTTCAGTTAGGGAATGGACTTATGGTTCAGGTGGAGCAGTTTAGGATAAACGAAAACAAAAATTCCTGAATGTGGGGAAATGGGTTCTTAAAGAGAGATCTTTAAATAAAATAGAGATGACATATTGCATGCCATTTAACAGGTATAGTTGACTCTTGAACAACACAAGTTTGAACTGCATAGGTCCATTTATACATTTTTTTTTTTTTCCTAAGTACAGTACTGTAAATGTATTTTCTCTTCCTTATGGTTAAAGTGTGTCTTCATTAGCTGACCCTTGAACAACATGGGTTGGGGTTCTGATCCCCCATGCAGTCAAAAACCCATGTATAACTTTTTTAAAAAAAATATTTCATTTATTTATTTGAGAGAGAGCAAGCGAGCGAGCATGCGCATGTGCAAGCAGGGGGAGTAGCAGACTGCTTTAGGCACACTAGTAAAACTGAACTTAACCCAAAATTTCTTTTATCATTTGAGCTTAAATGTTTCATTTATGAATATATTTTTGTTTTGCTAGCAATCCCTTTTATTCATCAGGAGGATATTCATAAACATGGCATATATTAATTCTAATTACCAGTAGAGTTGCTTTATCTTCTTATATGCTATTTGTATGTGTTTGTGGTTGTATATGTTAGGTCTTGGGGTTCCTAGGGTCATATTTCATTAATAACAAGAATATCTTAATGACACTACTAGATCGAGTTGATTCTAATTAGATTGAGATTTTCAAAGATTATATCCAGATCATTGTAATTCTGGATGAAGCTATTTAGCCTGTTTAGAAGAACTTTATTGTAGGTTGGTATTTGAAGATTATGCTCTTCATTTTAGTATTTAATTTGAATTTTGATAAAAAGAAAGGCAATAACAGAAATTTTGTCTAAACTGAACAAGACTTGGGGTGCCTGGGTGGCTCAGTCAGTTAAGTGTCTGACCTCAGCTCAGGTCATGATCTCAGGGTCCTGGGATCGAGCCCTTTGGGCTCTGCGCTCAGTAGAGAGTCTGCTTGCTCCCTGCTTGTACTCTCTATCTCTCTCTCAAATAAATAAATAAAATCTTTAAAAATAAAATAAAAATATCACCCACATTTCCTTGACAAATATACTTTGAGCAGTTAAAAGACATTATAACTACATAAAATATATGATACCATATTAAAGTACTTTATAATTTTATAGTAGGAACTTTTTTTTTTTAACTGCTGTTATCACTAGCCACTAGCACTGCTGTGTCTTCTGCTGGTAACTATTACTAAAGACTCACAGGGGCAGTTGGCTGGCTCAGTTGGTAAAGCATGCAACTCTTTATCTTGGGGTTGTAAGTTTGAGCCCTATGTTGGGTATAGGGATTATTTAAAAATAAAATCTTTAAAAAAAAAAGACTCACAATATGCCAGGACTTGCACTAAATTCTTTACATGTGGTATCTTATTTATAGCATCTGGTGGGATACTTTGTATTAGTAGATCCTTTTTGTGGATTGGGAAGGTGAGCCTTCGAGCTGTCCCTCGGCAAGGGTTCTAGCTCTCTGCAATGAAGTGGGTGGTTTGAACCAGGCTTCTAACACCAGTGCTGAATTCTGAAGTATCACACCATTCTGGCCTCCCTAACCCAGAAGAATTGAAATTCTGAGGCTTTATCACATGTATGTGGAAAACAGGATGTAATTTGCTTCTATTATATCCTCATACTTCTAATTTACTGTCTGGCTTTTGAAACTACATTCTTAATGATTCTTAAATGGAGTCTGATAGCATATACCTTAAAATTAAGTTTTCAAAAATATTCTGATTTGTGAATTTTTATTTTTCCTAGAAGTATTATGAATACATCATTTTAGAAGTCCAGTGCACTATCCATTGCATGACAGAGCCCCCTTGAATACATCATTTTAGTGATTGTTTCTAGGAATCTTTTTATGTAGATATATTTTATTATTTATCTTCTACTTTGCTTTCTGTTATTTTACATTTTGAGGAACGTGATGAGATTATAAAAGTCTCTTAAATATTATTTCAGTAATATTTCATATCTATCCTAAACCAGCTTATTTTGTGTAATCTCAGTAACTGGAAACTATCAACTTAGGATCTAAAAAAATGCTGTTTGAGATGTTAAACATTTTTATATTTTTGATAACAGGTCATTGAAGATATATATGAAAAAGAGATTGTCAAATCGAGGTAAGAATGAGTTTAATTTTCATACCTAGGGATTAGGTGGGACCAAATTGGATCTCTTTTGCACTTCTAAACTAAATGTGATCATAACTTGGAACTTTTAAATTTCTTTTTGATTTGGTCATCAAGGAGATGGTGGCCAGAAAAACTTTTATATCTAGCTGCTGAAGAACCATAAATTATTTTTTTGCTTTCTAATTTTTGGCTTAGTTTAGAGGGATTAAATCCCATCAAGTTTATTTTGTTTTTGAAGAAATGTGAGGGAGAATAAACATGGAGATTTTATTTCAGTTTCACTAATACTAATTTCCTTACCATTTTTCTGATAACTCTTTTGAAAATATTTAAAAATTATAAAAGTAGGGGCGCCTGGGTGACTCAGTCGTTAAGCATCTGCCTTCAGCTCAGGTCATGGTACCAAGGTCCTGGGATTGAGCCCCACATCGGGCTCCCTGCTCTGCGGGAAGCCTGCTTCTCCCTCTCCCACTCCCCCTGCTTGTGTTCCCTCTCTCGCTGTGTCTCTGTCAGATCTTTAAAAAATATATATATATAAAAGTAAAACATACATAATAATACTTTATAAAGTAATAAAATATATCTTATGTACAATGTATAGAATATATGTAAAATAATAAAAATAAATAATAGAAATTGTCTTTGTACAATATACAGAAGGGGGTAAGTTTTGAGAAATCTTCCTTGTCCTTTAACCCTCAATTTATTTATGTACATATGTATCCAGCCCCCCCATTTTTTAATACAGAAAGTTTATACTCTACACATCATTCCATCCTATCTTTTTTTTAATGTATTTTGGCATATTTCTATATCTGCACCTGTAGACATATATGCCCAGTGAGCATTTTAAAAAGCCAATTGACTAAATGTTTTAATATGAAATGGAAACATTAGATTATAAATGTAAAAAAAACTCATAAAATCTCAGATTAGTTATTTGTCATGTGTTTGAGTCCTAGAAGGTTAATTTTACTAAATATTATGAAGGCAAATCCATGGCAGCATCAAAATGAGAGGCTAGTTGTTTTGCTTTAATGATTGATTTGTGAGCATAAAAGGAGGCAGGACCAAAGGGCATGTTAAGAATTTTGTTTCTTATCTCAAGAATAATGGGAAGCCAATTAAGCACGTAAGCATGATGGTGATATTTTAGAAAGAGAATTTGGAGGGTGTAAGAAGCAAGAAATTAGGTGAGTACTATAGTAGTTAGGTTCAAGGTAATGACGGCTTGAACTAGCCTGGAAGATTGAGATAAAGAGGTGTGCCAATTTGCGATAGAAGTGACAAGATGGTTGGTGGTTGGATGTGGTGGAGGAGGGAAAGGGGAAAATCAAAAGTGACTTCTCTAAGTTTTTGGCTTAGATTGATTAGTAGATTCCATTACTGATTTCTGCTGTTGTTGTTAGGGGTGGAGTTGGGCATAGGTCGTTAGTCCACTTTTGGAAATGTTTAATTCTAGGTAGTAAAGAGCCATGTAGATGGAGATGTAGAATAAGCAGTTGGGTATCTCAATACAGAGCTCAGAAAAGAGGACAGAGTTGAGCCTGCTTTGTATCAACCACAATTTCAGTGCTAAGGATACAACAGTGAGCATGGCAGATAAAGTCTCTACTCACTGAGCTTATATTGTAGTTCTAGTCTAGACAGGAAATACGTAGATGTGTAATGTCGCAGGTAGTATTATGAATTAAAGTATGTTTAGGGTAGTGACAAGGGCCATTTTAGATTGAATGATCAGGGAAAAATACTCTGAAGATACGACATTTGAGCAGATATATAACATATGACTTGTTGGTCTGGGAATGGGTATGGATGAGATTGCCTAATGAAACTTAAGATGAGTGGGTAGGTAAATTCTAGGATTCTTTTTTTCTTACATATTAAGAATATACCAATCTGAAAATTATCTTGAACCTTCACAACTAGTTTTCTGTGTCTTCAGAGCAGACTTTTACTCCAGTGGAAAGTAATTGCTTGTGGTTTTGTTTGTTTCATTCAAAACCTTAGCTATTAATATTTCTTCCTTAAAGATAATTTTTATGTAACTAGTAACCAAAAACTGCCAGTGATTTTTAAATTATATACTTGGCTACATTATTTTTAATTGCTGAAGGAAGTAACTGTTGTTGGCCAGGCTCACTAGGATTTATCATGGCACTCTTAACAGTCATTTTCTCATCTTGTACACAGTTGAGAATACTTAAATGAAAGTAAACTGATACATTCTCCCCTCAAATCTCAAAGTTCAGAAAAGTTAAGTGCACTTCTATAATACATAAACTGTAATGTATATATATGTTTTCATCATAAGTGTACTCTTGAATTCCCATCCCCTAAGATAAATAATATATATTTATATTTTTAAATGACTATTTTTTAGACTAGTGCCTGAGGAAGCTGTTTTGCTGAGCTATGTGCTGGTAGCATCTTCATTATTGGGGAATGGCTTGATAGAAGATTTATTAACTTGTTTGTAGGCTATCAAAATAGGCAGTTTATAGCTATAAGGTACTCAGTATTTTTTTTAAAGATTTTATTTATTTATTTGATAGAAAGAGAGACAGTGAGAGAGGGAACACAAGCAGGGGGCGTGGGAGAGGGAGAAGCAGGCTTCCCGCGGCGCAGGGAGCCCGATGTGGAGCTCGATCCCAGTACCCTGGGATCAGGACCTGAGCTGAAGGCAGACGCTTAACGACTGAGCCATCCAGGTGCCCCAGGTACTCTTAGTATTATACATTAAGGTTCTTGTAATACACATTTTTTGCATATCAACCCTATTTCTGTAGGAGGAATCTGGGAAATAAATCAATCAGTTCTTAATATTCTTATGGTATAAATGATAACTTTTAGGATCTCAAAAGTAGTAAAATACCATATCGCCCAGTCAGCCATGTAATGTGTGTTCTATTACACGATTGATTCATATTTGGTGTCCTTACCATTATTAGATTTGGCAAACATATCTTAATATTTTTATCTGTATGATTTTAACATCTTAAAAATAATCATAACTGTTATTTGTTGAGTGTTTGCCATGTACCAGATTCTGTTCTAAGCACCTTTGTGTATAGTAGCTCATTTTTCCTCACAACAACCGTGTGATAGTCACTGTTATTATCCTTGTTTTATTGATGAGGAAACTGCAGTACAGAGAGGTTAAGTAGCCCAAAATATTTCCCAGTAGTTAGAGGAAGAGGTGGGTATTAAATCCTGGTTCTTTGACTCTTTTATTTCCTTTTTTTTTTTTAAAGATTTTATTCATTTATTTGTCAGAGAGAAGGAGACAGAAAGAGCACAAGCAGGGAGAGCGGCAGGCAGAGGGAGAAGCAGGCTCCCTGCTGAGCAGGGAGCCCGATGTGGGACTCGATCCCAGCACCCTGGGATCATGACCTGAGCCGAAGGCAGACGCTTAACCGACTGAGCCCCCCAGGCATCCCGTGGTTCTTTGACTCTTACCCAATACTCTTCTTAAGTAGTGCAGGGTCCATTGCCCTCTTTTTATTTAAAATGTTTAAACCCCAAGGTGCCTGGCTGGCTTAGTCAGAAGAGCATGGAACTCTTGATCTCATGGTCATGAGTTTGAGACCCACGTGGCATGTAGAGATTACTTAAATAAGTTGTAAAAACTTAAAAAAATGTTTAAATCCCTCTACTATGAAACATAACACAGAAAAGGGCATAAAACAGAAATGTTTAGCCTTCTAAATTATTATCATTCATAACCACCACCAAGGTAATAAAAACCAATATTTGTTAGCATCCCAGAAGCCCTTACATGGCCTTTTGCTTTAACATTTTAATATGTAAGTATGGAAACATGAACACTGAAGTTTTGTTTGTTTTTAAACTTTAAATAAATGGAATCACACGGTGTATACACTTTTGTGGCTGGCTTCTTTTGTTCACTATTATTATTTGTTTTTTTAATCATCTACATTACAATAAATCTGGAAATGGGTAGTTCAGAAGTTACTGTGAGGGCTTTGTCAGCCTTTTCACAATTTTTTTTCTTTTTTTTGGCTTTCCCTATTTGGTTGCAAGAGGGCTACCACAATTCCAGACCTCATGTTTTCACACAATTATTTCCCAAGAGAAGAAGCAGTGGCAATTATAGCAGCAAAGCTTATTGACGGAATAAAACTCCAAATTTAATACCACCAAGAATGCTAGAAGAGAAATTGAGTGTTTTTGCTTTATCTTGACCTATCGTGACTTCTTTTTCTCTTGTCCAGTCATCCAAAAATAAATTGGCTACTTTGCCACTTTTGAATATGAGGAAACTGGGTCCCAGGATGTTTAAAAGATGTTATGAGGGTAACGCTGAGTCATGACCAAAATATGCTTTTTTTTTTTTAATTTTAATTAATTATTTTTTTTTTTTTTAGGGAAGGAGAGAGAGCAAGAAAGCAAGGGGGCAGGGGAGGGGCAGAGGGAGATGGAGAGAGAGAATCTTAAGCAGGCTCCACACATAGTGCAGAGCCCAACACAGGGCTTGATCCCACGACCCTGAGATCATGACCTGAGCTGAAACCAAGAGGCAGATGCTCAACCGACTGAGCTACCCGGGCACCCCCAGAATACTATCTTCTATCCCATGAGCTGGTATTTTTTCTTTCTTTCATCATGAGGTCCTTTTTGTGGCTGAAGAAATTAAGCATGCAGTTGAGTGCATAGTGGACACTGAATTTTCTTCACCAACATGTCTGCAGCTGGAGACCTAGTGTGTCTGACACACAAGATGTTGTATCCACTCAGTGGTTTGGCTGGCTGTAGAAGCCAGTACCTTGTCAGTGTTATATCTTTGTGCTTTTGCACAGTAAAAACCTATATTTTATTCTCACTAAAGTTCTGTGATAGTGCTTGCTTAGTGAAACTATTTAAGAGATCAGAAATCAGTGGAATAGTATTTCGACAGGATAATGGTCTCTTGGGGTATTATAAATTCATAATGCCTACACATTTAATTTTCAAAGCTGGTGGCTGTTATCTAGCGGCAGTGTTCTGGTCTGACTACTTTATTTCCAATATGCAAAATGATAAAACTGAATTAGTGGACATTTGAACCTGCCTTTGGAGAGATACCTGGTAGCTACAGCATTATTTATTCTTATAAAACAAAGTACTTCTATTTAAAAAGACAGTCTAGTAAAGAGAGATATCTAATATTCATTTCACAGTTTTGTCATATTGTAGACTTAAGTTCAAGACTTATGAAACCTGTGAAAAGTCTGATTCCTATATTTGTGATAGAGATACATGTGTCCCTTGTGCTTTCAGGAGGGCATGACTTCAGAATGTTTCCTTTTGAATATTAAATAAAACAATGTTGGCCAGTGCTTAAGAAATTAAGATAGGCTACCTTTTGGCAATTGTGATCCAGTATTATGAATTGTGATGAACATTCGTGTTTTCATTAAAATTAATTGCCTTATTAACCTATGCATTACATCTCAGTATGTCATGGTGCTAATTGTGTTTGTTAATACGGGTGGGATAAGATTTAACTTAAGCAACTTTTCTTAGTTTTTTAAAAATAAACTACCCTGACAAAATACAAAGAAAAAATATAAAAGCAAAATTAGCTTTTTTCAATGCATATTAAAATAAGATTCTGATATGTGGGTCCGTATTAAAACAAGATTCCAAAAATGCATCTGCATTAATGACTCTGAAATATTTATATTTTCTGTTTAAACATTTTTATTATTTATTTTTATACTTTAGGTTTGCCATCAGAAAGATAATGCTCTTGGAATTTAGGTGAGTTAAAAGGCTTTACTTTGATAAGGTTAAAGATGATGTCAGATCTATATTGTCAGTATACCATAGAGATACCTGTATCATGTCTTTTTATTCTAGTATAGTTAACATACAGTGTTATATTAGGTTCACGTGCAATATAGTGATTCAGCAACTCCATACATTACTCGGTGCTCATCTTGACAAGGGCACTCCTAAAAACCTGTCACCTATTTCACCCATCCCCGACCCACCTACCTGTATCATCTTGAGCAAATCATCTATTCTCATAGCCTCAGTTCCACATCTGAAAATGTTAAGAATGAGTTTGGAGTTTACTATGTACTCAGATAACACCCAAGATGATGTGACAAGCCAGTGATATCTCAGGCATCCAGCAGAAACAAATATAAGGATACTCTGGAAGGATATGAATTCCAGTTGCATTGCAGAAAAATTCTTGTAGAACCCTGGCAAAGGTGAGTTCAGATTCCCTAATTACAAAGCATGTTAGGATAATAACTGTAAGCAAAAGTGAAAGGTGAAATGACATCAGAATTAGATCCCTACCCCACCCACCCAGGACCTTAGGTAATCTAAATTAAATTACCTATTTAATTAGGTAATTAAATAATTGATATACACCGTCAAATCATTATGTTTAAAGTTATTATAGGTATAAAAGAAGAAATTAAACATGGAACAAGATACTAAAAATGGATAGATTTGGGGAAAACAGAAATAAAAATTATTGAAATTTTAAAATTCAGTGGACAAATTAAATACAGGCACCTTGGAGATATTGCATGTTCATTTCCAGACCACTGCAAAAAAGCAAGTCAAATGTATTTTTTTGATTTCCTAGTGCATATAAAAGTTGTGTTTATACTATATTTTAGTCTGTTAAGTGTGCAACAGCATTATGTCTAAAAAAAACTATATGCCTTAATTTAAAAATACCTTATTGCTGAAAAATGCTAACCATCATCTGAGCTTTCAACAAGTTGTGATCATAAATCCTGGATTACCATAACAAATATAATCAAAAAGTTTGAAATATTCTTATTGTCAAATTCTTTGGTAATTCTTATTACCAAAATGTGACAGACATACAGTTAGCAAAAACTGTCGGGAGAAAAGGGTGCTAATAGACTTGGTCAATGCGGCATTGCCATAAACCTTCAACTTGTGAAAAATGCAACATCTGCAAAACTGAATAAAGCAAAGCACAATAAAACAGCCTGGCCTGTGGTGGATTAGACACAGCTAAAGAGGGGATTATTGAACTGGAATATAGAAAATTAATTAGATAATAGCAAAGAGAAATAGAGATGAATAATATAAAAGGAAATTCAGAGATACAGAGGCAAAAATTATAAAGTCCAATAAGAATTTCAGAAGAGATTTAGGGAGAATGGAGGAGTAGCAATTTAGAAGAATGGTGGTTAAGAATTTTCTACAGTAGAAACATGAGTCTTTTAGATTCAGGAAGTACAATAATTCTGAGTAGAGCAACTGAAGACTAACAAAGACAGAGTGAAGATCTTATCTGCTGGAGGAAAAAAAAGACATTACTCCAGGAAGGATGCATAGATTAAGTGTAGATTTCTCAGTTGTAGTAATAGAGAATATAATAGAATGAGCCCAATACAAGAAAAAAAAAATCACTAACAACCCAGAAAGAATTGTATAACCAGCTAAACTGTCATAAAATAAATTTCAGACAGATAGATTAATACTAACAAACTTGCTGAGAGAGGTTTAAAAGTATATAATTCAGGAAAAAGGAATTTGAACTTGTAAGAAAGGAATGAAATGAAGTTTTGTGCATTTTATTTATGAAAGAGCACTCAGTGTCTTACTTGGAGCCTTTTGACCATCATTTTAAGTAAAATTCCACATATCCAGTTTCCTAGGTTCTTATAGTATTGCGAATGATAGACCCATGGATATACCGATGTGAGCATAAGAAGTAGAAAAATTACAGTGCTGTAGCAGAATCTAAACCACTTAACTCTGTGGGTTTGTACATAGGTCTGCACACATGTATGTGAGTGATTGTAACATGCATGTGGAGTGATTTAATGTGGGAACAAAACACCTTGCTTTTTTTTTTAATTGGTGCTTGAGAGTATTTTAACCCCAGTATGGTAATTCTTGCTTATAACTTGAATGATAAAAAAATAGCTAAGTTAGGGAGGAGGAGCAAGATGGCGGAGGAGTAGGAGACTAAATTTCGTCTGGTCCCAGGAATTCAGCCAGATAGGTATCAAACCATTCTGAACACCTACAAACTCAACAGGAGATCGAAGAAAAGAATAGCAGCAACTCTCTGAACAGAGAAGCAACCACTTTCTGGAAGCAGGGACCCAACAAGCGGCAGATCCAGGAGACTCCCCTTCCACCCCCGGGAGGAGCAGTGTGGGAGCACACTGCAGGAATCTCCTGGGTTTGGAGATTCCAAACAGGGTTGTGTGCCAGAGATAGAAATGCTGGGTCACAGGCCGGGTGAGCATGGAGTGTGGTGGGAGACCGGGGAGACAGGAGTGATTGACTGCTTTTCTCTGGGGGCTCCTGAGGAGTGGGGTCCCAAGGTGTCGTCTCCTCTTGGGTGGAGATTGGGAGGTCACCATTTTCTTCCTCATCCTCCAAAGCTGTATGGAAAGGGAACTAAAAGCTACTGAGAGCAGACCTGAGCAGATTACTTAGCCTGGCCCCTGGCAAGGGCAGGGCAATTCCACCTCAGGCAAAGACATTTGAGAATCACTGCAACAGGCCCCTCCCCCAGAAGATCACCAAGACCAGCCAGCCAAGATCAAGTTTACCGATCGATGAGAACGGCAGAACTCCAGCGCTAGGGGAATACTGCACACAGAATTCATGGCTTTTTTCCCCATGATTCTTTAGTCTTTCAAAGTTAATTTTTTTAATTTTCTTTTTTTTTCTTTTTCTATTTTTTTAAAATTTTTTTCCCTTTTTTAACCAACATCTTATCCTTTTTTTAAAATCTTTTTGGTTTTTCATTTTTAGAGTCATATTCTTTCTATTCCTTCATTATAGTTAACCTTATTTTTTGTGTATATATAAGTTGTTCTGTCTTTAAAATTTTGGGATACAGTATCTTCTAGCATACCAAAATATACTCTAAATCTCTAGTGTATGGCTTTGTTCTAATCTCCTGCCTGATCACATTCTCTCCCCTTTTTTTTTTTTTAATTTTTCTTTCTTTTTCCAACCAACTTCTTATCAGTTCCTTTTATAAAATCTTTTATAATTTTCATCTTTACAATCATATTCCATCCCTTCATCGTATTTACCCTTATTTTTGTACATATACAAGTTTTTCTTTCTTTAAAATTTTGGGAGGCAGTGTCTTCTAACAGACCAAAATATGCCCAAAATCTAGTATGTGGCACTGATTTATTCACCAGCCTGATCATATTTGATCATATTCTTTTTTTTTTTTCTTTCCCTTTCTTTTCCCCCGGCTTTGGGTCTCTTCTGATTTGTTTAGTGTATATTTTTCTGGGGCTGTTGTTACCCTGTTAGCATTTTCTTCTCTCATTCATCTATTCTCCTCTGGACAAAATGACAAGATAGAAAAACTCACCTCAAAAAAAAGAACAAGAGGCAGTAATGACTGCCACAGACCTAATCAATACGGACATTAGTACAATGTCAGAACTAGAGTTCAGAATGACGATTATAAAGATACTAGCTAGGCTTGAAAAAAGCATGGAAGATACTAGAGAAACCCTTTCTAGGGAAATAAAAGAACTAAAATCTAACCAAGTTGAAATCAAAAAGGCTATTAATGAGGTGCAAAAAAAAATGGAGGCTCTAACTGCTAGGATAAGTGAGGCAGAAGAGAGAATTAGTGACATAGAAGACCAAATGATGGAGAATAAAAAAGCTGAAAAAAAGAGAGAGAAACAACTACAGGATCACGAGGACAGAATTTGAGAGATAAGTGATACCATAAGACAAAACGATATTAGAATAATTGGGATCCCAGAAGAAGAAGAAAGAGAGAGGGGCAGAAGGTATATTGGAGCAAAATATAGCAGAGAACTTCCCTAATTTGGGGAAGGAAACAGGCATCAAATTCCAGGAGGCACAGAGAACCCCCCTCAAAATCAATAAAAATAGGTCAGCACCCCGACATCTAATAGTAAAACTCCCAAGTCTCAGACAAAGAGAAAATCCTGAAAGCAGCTTGGGACAAGAGGTCTGTAACCTACATTGGTAAAACAGATTTGCAGCACACCTATCCACCGAGACCTGGCAGGCCAGAAAGGATTGGCATGATATATTCAGAGCTCTAAACGAGAAAAATATGCAGCCAAGAATACTATATCCAGCTAGACTCTCCTTGAAAATAGAAGGAGAGAGAAAAAGCTTCCAGCACAAACAAAAACTAAGAGAATTTGCAAACACCAAACCAGCCTTCAAGAAATATTGAAAGGGGTCCTCTAAGCAAAGAGAGAGCCTAAAAGTGACATAGACCAGAAAGGAATAGAGACAATATACAGTTAACAGTCACCTTACAGGCAATACAATGACACTAAATTCATATTTTTCAGTAGTTACCCTGAATGTAAATGGGCCAAATGCCCCAATCAAAAGACACAGGGTATCAGATTGCATAAAAAAACAAGACCCATTGATATGCTGTCTGCAAAAGCCTCATTTTAGCCCCAAAGACACCTCCAGATTGAAAGAGAGGGGATGGAAAACCATTTACCATGCTAATGGACATCAAAAGAAAGCTGGGGTGGCAGTCCTTATATCAGACAAATTAGATTTTAAAACAAAGACTGTAATAAGAGATGAGGAAGGACACTATATCTTACTTAAAGGGTCTATCCAACAAGAAGATCTAATAATTGTAAATATCTATGCCCCTAACATGGAAGCATCCAGTTATATAAGCCAATTAATAACAAAATCAAAGAAACACATCGACAACAATACAGTAGTAGTAGGGGACTTTAACACCGCCCTCACTGAAATGGACAGATCATCTAAGCAAAAGATCAACAGGAAAATAAAGGCTTTAAATGACACACTGGACCAAATGGACTTTACAGATAAATTCAGAACATTCCATCCCAAAGCAACAGAATACACATTCTTCGCTAGTGCCCATGGAACATTCTCCAGAATAGATCACATCCTAGCTCACAAATCAGGTCTCAACCGGTACCAAAAGACTGGGATCATTCCCTGCATATTTTCAGACCACAATGCTTTGAAACTAGAACTCAATCACAAGAGGAAAGTCGGAAAGAACTCAAATACATGGAGGCTAAAGAGCATCCTACTAAAGAATGAGTGAGTCAACCAGGAAATTAAAGAAGAATTTAAAAAAAATTCATAGACACAAATGAAAATGAAAACACAACTGTTTAAAATCTTAGGGATGCAGCAAAGGTGGTGTTAAGAGGAAAGTATATAGCAATATAAACCTTTCTCAAGAAACAAGAAAGGTCTCAAATACACAACCTAACCCTGCACCTAAAGGAGCTAGAGAAAGAACAGCAAATAAAGCCTAAACCCAGGAGAAGAGAAATAATCAGAGCAGAAATCAATGAAGTAGAAACCATAAGACAGGAGAACAGATCAACGAACTAGGAGCTGGTTCTTTGAAAGAATTAATAACATTGATAAATCCCTAGCCAGACTTATCAAAAAGAAAAGAGGACACAAATAAATAAAATTGTGACTGAAAGAGGAAAGATCACAACCAACACCAAAGAAATACAAACAATTATAAGAACATATTATGAGCAACTATATGCCAGTAAATTAGATAATCTGGGAGAAATGGATGCATTCCTAGAGATGTATAAACTACCAAAACTGAATCAGGAAGAAATAGAAAACCTGAACAGACCCATAACCACTAAGGAAATTGAAGCAGTAATCAAAAATCTCCCAACAAACACAAGTCGTGGTTGATAGCTTCCCACAGGAATTCTGCTAGACATTTAAAGAAGCGTCAGTACCTATTTTCAACCTGTTCCAAAAAATAGAAATGGAAGGAAAACTTCCATACTCATTCTACAAAGCCAGCATTACCTTGATTCCAAAACCAAAGACCCCACTAAGAAGGAGAACTACAGACCAGTATCCCTGAAGAACATGGGTGCAAAAATTCTCACCAAAATACTAGCCAGTAGGATCCAGCAGTACATTAAAAGAATTATTCACCACGACCAAGCGGGATTTATTCCTGGGCTGCAAGGTTGGTTCAACATCCACAAATCAATCACCAATGTGATACAATACATTAATAAAAGAAAGAACAAGAACCATATGATCCTCTTAATAGATGCAGAAAAAGCACTTTGCAAAGTACAATATCCTTTCTTGATTAAAACTCTTCAGAGTGTAGGGATAGAGGGTACATACCTCAATATCATAAAAGCCATCTATGAAAAACCCACAGAAAATATCATCTCAATGGGGGAAAAACTGAGAGCTTTTCCCCTAAGGTCAGGAACATGACAGGGATGCCCACTATCACCACTGCTATTCAACATAGTACTAGAAGTCCTAGCCACAGCAATCAGACAACAAAAAGAAATCAAAGGCATCCAAATGGGCAGAGAAGAAGTCAAACTCACACTCTTTGCAGATAATATGATACTCTATGTGGTAAACCCAAAAGACTCCACCCCAAAACTGCTAGAACTCATACAGGAATTCAGTAAGGTAGCAGCGTATAAAATCAGTGCACAGAAATCAGTGGCATTCCTATACACCAACAACAAGACAGAAGAGAGACAAATGAAGGAGTCAATCCCATTTACAATTGCACCCAAAACCATAAGATACCTAGGAATAAATCTAACCAAAGAGGCAAAGGAACTGTACTCAGAAAACTATAGAATACTCACGAAAGAAATTGAGGAAGACACAAAGAAATGGAAAAGCGTTCCATGCTCATGGATTGGAAGAACAAATATTGTGAAGATGTCAATGCTACCTAGAGCAATCTACACATTCAATGCAATCCCTATCAAAATACCATCAACTTTTTTCAAAGAAATGGAACAAATATTCCTAAAATTTGTATGGAACCAGAAAAGACCCCGAATAGCCACAGGAATGTTGAAAAAGAAAAGCAAAGCTGGTGGCATCGCAATTCCGGACTTTAGCTCTGTTACAAAGCTGTCATCATCAAGACAGTATGGTACTGGCACAAAAACAGACACATAGATCAATGGAACAAAATAGTCCAGAAATGGACCCCAGACTCTATGGTCAACTAATCTTTGGCAAAGCAGGAAAGAATGTCCAATGGAAAAAAGACAGTCTCTTCAACAAATGGTGTTGGGAAAATTGGACAGCCACATGCAGAAGAATGAAACTGGACCATTTCCTTACACCACCCACAAAAATAGACTCAAAATGGATGAAAGACCTCAATGTGAGACAGGAATCCATCAAAATCCTAGAGGAGAAACAGGCAGCAACCTCTTCAACCTCAGCCGCAGCAACTTCTTCCTAGAAACTTCACCAAAGGCAAGGGAAGCAAGGGTAAAAATGAACTATTTGGGACTTCATCAAGGTAAAAAGCTTTTGCACAGCAAAGGAAACAGTCAATAAAACCAAAAGACAACCAACAGAATGGGAGAAGATATTTACAAATGACATATCAGATAAAGGGCTAGTATCCAAAATCTATAAAGAACTTATCAAACTCAACACCCAAAGAACAACTAATCCAATCAAGAAATGGGCAGAAGACATGGACAGACATTTCTGCAAAGAAGACATCCACATGGCTAACAGACACCTGAAAAAGTACTCAACATCGCTTGGCATCAGGGAAATCCAAACCAAAACCTTAATGAGATACCACCTCACACCAGTCAGAATGGCTAAAATTAAGAAGTCAGGAAACGACAGATGTTGGCGAGGATGTGGAGAAAGGGGAACCCTCCTACACTGTTGGTGGGAATGCAAGCTTGTGCAGCCACTCTGGAAAACGGTATGGAGGTTCCTCAAAAAGTTGAAAATAGAGCTACCCTATGCCCCAGCAATTGCACTACTGGGTATTTACCCCAAGGATACAAATGTAGTGATCTGAAGGGGTACGTGCACCCCAATGTTTATAGCAGCAATGTCCACAATAGCCAAACTATGGAAAGAGCCAAGATGTCCATCAACAGATGAATGGTTAAAGAAATACCATGGAATATTAATATCAGAAAACGAAATCTTGACATTTGCAACAACGTGGATGGTCTAGAGGTTATTTTGCTAAGCGAAATAAGTCAATCAGAGAAAGACAAGTAACATATGATCTCACTGATACGAGGAATTCTTTATCTCAGGAAACAAACTGAGGGTTGCTGGCCTGGTGGGAGGTGGGAGGGATGGGTGGCTGGGTGATAGACATCGGGGAGGGTATGTGCTATGGTGAGCGCTGTGAATTGTGTAAGACTGATGAATCACAGACCTGCACCTCTGAAACAAATAATACATTATATGTTAAAAAAAAAAAAAAAGAAGAAGAAGATAGTAGGACGGGAAAAATGAAGGGGGAGGAATCGGAGGGGGAGACGAACCATGAGAGACTATGGACTCTGAGAAACAAACTGAGGGTTTTAGGGGGGAGGGGGTGGGGGGATAGGTTAGCCGGGTGATGGGTATTAGGGAGGGCACGTATTGAATGGAGCACTGGGTGTTATACGCAAACAGTGAATCATGGAATACTACCTCAAAAACTAATGATGTAATGAATTGTGACTAACGTAACATAGTAAAATAAAATTTTAAAAAAATAGCTAAGTTATGTTGTAGAAATCAGAAATACTTAAATTTATTAAGGAATATTTTCACCACAGTCTTAAAATACAAATTTTGGTATCTTGAAGGGAAAATGCCAGTTACCTTGAAAACTGAATTATGTTGAATACCTAATAAATTAAGTATTAAAATGCTTCTTTTTATTAAGTCTCTTTCTTAGTTTATGGAAGTCATTTGGTCCTCATATGAGATAGTATTAATGTCTCAGATGCATTTATCTGCTAAAATTGGCCATAATATCATTTTGATTTTTTACCTCATAAAGAGTTTTAGATAAGGAATATCCCCAATGTTCTGAAAGTGAAAATTATGTTAGTAATCTTTGCTGTCTTCCTGCCTTAAAAGTTTAAACTCTTATTCTCCAAAGCTACAGTTATTATAAATAAATTGGTAGCAAATAGTGGTGACCTCGATTACAGGTAAATTTCTGAAGGATTTTCAAGTTATGTAGTTTTTAAAAAGTTTTCAGAAAGTTGTAGATAATCATGCTCTTCCAGGTGAGTGACATATTATAGTACGTGGTGGTAACTAATGAAATATTCTGTGCTTTTTCACTCTTCACAGCCAGTATCTTGAAAATTACCTCTGGATGAATTATTCTCCAGAGGTGTCCAGCAAGGCCTATTTAATGTCAATCTGCTGTATGGTGAATGAGAAATTCAGAGAAAATGTCCCTGCATGGGAGGTAACAGATTTAAATTACTTCAGAGCTTTCATACTGTGTTTAAGCCATTAAAAAGTAGAACTTTTGACTGATAATAAATAACGCTTTTAGAACAGAACTTTGCCCAAAAATAAAGTGTTGAGAAGAAAATGGATATATGAAGAATACTGTTCTTTTTTGATTTCAATACTTTGTTCGAACTAATTTAGTATGAACCAAAAAATTATGAAAGTGAAATTATTTTTCTATTTTGTGCTTGAAATGAAGAATGTCATGAAGTATAAAGACTTTTTGTTTTGTTTTGTTTTAAGATTTTTATTTTATTTATTTGAGAGAGAGCGAGCACAAGAAGGGGTAGGGTCAGAGGAAGAAGCAGACTCCCTGCCAAGCAAGGAGCCCGATGCCGGACTCGATTCCGGGACTCCGGGATCATGACCTGAGCCGAAGGCAGTCGTCTAACCAACTGAGCCACCCAGGCACCCCGAAGTATACTTTTCATCAGATTGAAATGAAGTTTATATTAAATAGCACAAATAGATAGTGCTCAAATGAGATTATTTTTCAGTTTCCTTTTTCACAACAGGGAGTATATATTTATAGCTTTCCATACATAAAGTAGTGTTGCCAAAGTCAAGACAGATGTTTATATTGTAATTTCAATTTTTTCCTTATCCCCAATTTAGGATCTGCTTTTCCCTTTTTTTTTTTTAAAGATTTTCTTTACTTATTTGAGAGAGAGAATGAGAGATAGAGAGCACAAGAGGGAAGAGGGTCAGAGGGAGAAGCAGACTCCCTGCTGAGCAGGGAGCCCGATGTGGGACTCGATCCCGGGACTCCAGGATCATGACCTGAGCCAAAGGCAGTCGCTTAACCAACTGAGCCACCCAGGTGCCCGTGCTTTTCCCTTTTTGAAATTTCTAGTAGACTGACATTTTTTCTTTATGCTAGTTTAATAGAGGCTCGGTCAGTAGAGGTCCAGAATCTAGGTTCTCTTTGGCTGCCATAAAATGATCAGCTCATCAACTTTTTTAAATGAAGAAAAGGCATGGGTACTTGTCATCTTTTTGTGGCAATGGTCTGTAAACTGAGGAAGTATTAAACTCTTTAAGATAAAACCATGGGCACGTCTCTTGGATATTCACTAAGAAAGAGCCATCTTTGGGCAGATTAGAGCCCAGGGTAAACTATGGGCTTTGTGTATTATTGAAAGATCCGGGAGATTTCTTGAAGTTGCTTCAAGCTACTGTAGGAAGGGAGAGGGAAGATTTTTTGAGCTAAAGAATGACCTGATCATTTTGCATGTTATAAAGACCATTTTGGTGATTAGGACTTGAAGTAGAGAAATACAGATGAAGAGAAGAGGATACACAAAGATACAGAAAGTAGAATTGACTGGATTTCATAATTGAATAATTAATAGTAGGGAAGGGTGTTATTTTCAGTAACTTTTCAGGCTTGGGCAACTGAGTATAATAGATGATACTGCCATTTACCAAGATAGGTAGTAATAGAGGGTTGAGTAGTACTATGGAGGGTACAAAATTGTTGAATTGATTTTTGGACTTACTGAGTTTAAATTGCCTTTTGAATATCTAGATGAAATTGCCTAGTAGACAGAGGAATCCTGGGATGTAGAGTTAATGAGAGGATGTATATTTAGAATCATTAACATACATTGTTGAAGTCAAGGGAGGGGGAAAAGAAGAATGAGGTTAGAACCCTAAAATACTGCTATGTACACAACAGAAGAAGAGGGGCCCTCAGCACATTGAAAAGGAGTAGGGGGTTGGACAGCCGCAAGAGCCTCAGGGTCGTCCTGGGGGTGGAAGCCTGCTGTAGAGAAGTAAGTGTAAACAACTAGTGTAGACCACACATTTGGAGCACTTCTGAAAGAAGAAAAAAGGGGAGATAGGTCACAGGGAAGCTTGAATATATTACATTGTTTACTTTTTATATATTAACTTGGATGTTAAGAGTAAAGAGCTAATATAAAGCAGGAGCCACTGTCCTTGAGATTAGTTAGTGGGAAACTAATTTTTGCTAAAGATGTTTCTTTTTCTTAAGTTAGAAGAATTAAAACATTTCAGATCCTTAGAAAACAAACACTAAGTTAAATGTGAGCATAATCCATAAAAGAAAAAAATAAAGGAAGTAAAACCATTATTTTAGGGATATCTGGCTGGCTCAGTCAGTAGAGCGTGAAACTCTAGATCTCGGAGTCATGAGTTCAAGCCCCCATGTTCGGCATAGAGATTACTTAAAAAAAAAAAAAGAAAAAAATATTTTTTTAAAAACACACACACAAAACATTATTTTATTAGGTAAAGGTTGCTACAGCTCTTTCATGATCTTGCCAGAAACCTATATTTGACTTGCTACCATTAATTATAAGTAAGCAAACAATCTTGTTTGTAATTATTTGGTTTTGTTAATAGATTCCTAAAGAGTCTACTGATGTTTGTTTAAGGGAGAAAAAGTGGAGAGCAAGCCATTTCAAAATAAATTTTTATTATTTCTCTTTTCAGACTTTTAAGAAGAAGCCAGACCACTTCCCATTTTTTTTTAAATGTATCTTGAAAGCAGCATTAGCTGAAACCGATGGTGAATTTTCACTCCATGAACAGACGGTCTTACTGCTTTTTCTTGATCATTGCTTCAATAGTTTGGTAATTTTACTTTATCTTTGGGGAAAACTTTAACATTTTCTTGTTTTTTAAGTTGAACATAAATGAAATTACCTCTATAGCCAACTCTTCATCCATGGTAATAGGGATGGAGGATAATGCCAAAAGCTTAATTTCAGTCACTTCTCAATAAAAACATTTTAGAAGATCCTTTCACTTTTAAAATAGATTTGGACTGGATCTCCTTTTTTCTATCTATACTCTTAAGAAAAATGATAATCAGAACTGAAATTCTCCAAAGGTAGAGCATCATCGAGTCTGGCCAGTATGAACTTTGAGTAATGAGATCTGTGCCACAGTTGCACACAGAAACTAGCTTTATTACTTTTCAGGCATGCTTCATGCACAGGCTGCCAGGTCAGCAGGAGAGTTATGTTTTGAGTTGACTGGTTAGGGGCAGTTGTGGATGATCTTTGAAAATCTCCTGGGTTGTGTATGACACATTTTCATCCTTCATAAGAGTATCTTCGAAAGAATTAAATATTTACAGTAATTAATATTTCATTTGCACTTCTCTACTGTGGTTAAGTGAAGGTCTGTGCCTCTGAACTGACAGTGCATTAGACCCATGCAATGCATGGGGTTCTTTCATCTTAAGACTGGATGTTGATAGATGGATGGTTATTACTTGTTGTATTACTTGAGGTACTACCTCGTATGAATCTTGTAAAGGCATTAAAAAAAGATTGATGAAGCCCTGAGTTGATGCCACTATTACCTCCTTAACATTTATTAAACTACACAATGCAAATGTAAATATAAACGTGATTCTTTGTCAGAAATTGAACAAAAAAAGATTTATTTAATATTAGTAGCTTGGTGCTAGGTTTGGTTAACTTAAAAGCTAGTCTATTATTGAAATACTTTGTATTTTTCAATATGCCATCAGTTCTCATTACTTGAGGTAGTTAGGTCTATGAAGTAGTTGCAAACACTGAATTGGCTAAAACTGAACCATTGCTCCTAGGGAAAATACAGGCTTAGGAGCCTACAAGCCTACAGTCACAACATTTTCATCAGTCGATCAATACATAATCTTGTTTTATGTGTTTCTGTTTAAAGACACCTTACGTAATAACATATTGTTGATTTATTAACCTTGAACTCATGGCCAACAGCACTGTAACTGAAGTCTAAACACACGTATTTTCTCCATAAGGCACATCACACGTATTTTCTCCATAAGGCACATCACAGGCTTCTTTGCACATAGGAACACTAACCAGCACTTCAAGTCCTTAATATGAAATATTAAAATATCATTAATTTGAAAGTATTAGTGACATGTTTCACTGCAGGTAGTATATTCCTTATGTAAAGATTTAAGTTAAAATACTGGTGTGCTTATATATTTGTTTTCTTTGTGCCTTAAACAGGAAGTAGACTTGATACGGAGTCAAGTACAGCAGCTTATCTCCCTCCCAATGTGGATGGGCTTACAGCCTGTAAGTATCTAATTTCAGAAACTTATGTATATATGTGTTATATAGGTGGATGTAGCTTTAATATGGATATAAAATGGTAACTAAAAATCCCCTTTCCTGCTTAGAAAATATATTTAATTTACTATGCACGAACTTATCATACAAGTAGTTTTTTTAATTTTAAAGTTTTTATGTATAAGCTAATAGATCTTTCACCTAATGCCATTATTATGAGATAAAATAAGGTAATATTTATTGAGCTCATAAAGAAAGGGTTAATTTAGCAAAATGTGGTTATTATTTCATGTGTGTCTTTGGATGAGACTAAATACAGACTTGAATTTTTTATTTCCTTAGATTAGAATGTACACACAGTTATAGGAGAAGGTCTAGATCATGTTCAATATTAATGACTTCATTTTTTCTTTCATCAAATCCTTATTAGATCATATGTGTCACTATCAAAACCAAATTAATTGTTATCTTGGGGAATAAAATTATAACTGTCAAATTTCAGGATAAATAATAAGTTTACTGAAAATTCCATTTCCTGCGTATGGGGTTTTTGCACACAGCCAGATATGCAGGCTTATTCATAGGTACCAGCTGATGGTGATAAAAACAGACTTATATAAATAATGCTAAGTTAAAACATACGTACCATTAGAAAGAATATAGTCATGTGGACATTTCCTTGTTTACTTGTGACAGCTGTTTCTATGTTCAATGTTTCAGACTCATTTTTCAAATTTCAGTGATTATACTAATAAGTGTTAATGCTCTAATTTTTCATACTTAAAGCCTTAATTTTAGAAATAAGAAAGAAATTTAATTGATTATTGAGCTTAAGACCTTGACAAGAAAAGGCAGTTATTATTTTTTTCTTGTTATTATTAACAATTATTGGAATTGAGAACAGTTTCTCAAAATAGAGTTATTAGTTTCTCAGTTTTCAGGTTTTATCATGTTGCTTTCAGGTTTTATTCCATTGTGTATCCACACATTAGAAAACTAGCTAATAGTGGATCTAATTTTTATCCTTGTAAACTTGGAGATTACTCGTGATTTAAAGCACATTCATTCTTTCAGGCACGATTGGAATTAGAATTAAAGAAGACACCTAAGCTAAGAAAGTTCTGGAACTTGATTAAAAAGAATGATGAAAAGATGGATCCAGAAGCAAGAGAACAGTATGTTGCCAAAGCTTTGTTCCATGTTGGTTTGTTACACTGGTTGTGAGTCTTAGATGATATTGGCTGGTTTGTTGTTTCCTTTATATAAGGCTGAACCAAATAAATAAGAAGTGCTTTTACTATCATAGGAATATTTTTCATAAAGATCTGAAGGGAAAACCACAGCATCAACATGTTTTTCTTCTTCTCTTCTGCCTGCCCCAGTGATAAGTATATCACTGATCTTCTGTCTGCCTATTAGCCATAGTTTGTCTGTCATGGATGATTCTTGATTTTCTCCACAATCTTCAGGCTGTCAATCCAACTTTTCTTTCTTTTTCTTACTCTCTTATTCTTAACAATGATTTTTATACATTTCAACCATCATTCATTCATTCATTCATTCAACAAATAGTGAATGTTTCTATTTTTGCCAGGTACTAGTCTAGGGATAGGGGATATAGTGGAGAACAAAATGGAAGTGATTCCTGCTCCATGGAGCTTCCATTCTAGTTGGGGAAGACAGCAGCAAACAGATCAATTATGTATTATTTTAGATGGTGATACATGCTAGGGAGAAGAATAAATCAAGTATAAGGATTAAAGAAGCAGGTGAGGGTTATGGGTTCTTTTAATAGTAATATTTATAATCAGTTGGGTAAGTCTGGCAGTAAGTATTTATTTCACCAAACAAAGTGCTATTAGTAGGACACGGGAAGGATCTGCATGTTCCGAGAGCACTCTCTCTCTTTCTTTCTTTCTCTCTTTCAGGCTAACTGGTCTAACTGTGACCTTGCCTTATCTACGTGTGACTGCTGGCGGCAGCACTCCTTGTTCTGTTTCCATCTTTTATTGTTCTTTTCCACTCACTCCTTTTTCTGTACTTATGGAAGTATGCTGAAGACTCCTTTCCCTTGGACCTAGGATAACTTTCTAGCTCTAGCTTATTTTTTCTTCCACTTAGAGTGCTCTGTACATGTGTAGCTAATAATGAAAGCTGTGAGTATGGATGAGATGATTTAGTGAGATACGTAAACACTGAAAAGAGGGTTGAGGACAAAAGGAAGTGAAACTTGGAGTTATGCTGGTGGTTACTGAAAATGGAAAGAACTGTAAAAAGGTGCATGTCAGAGAAATGAGTTTCTGTGTAAGGGAGTGAGAACTATAAGGACAAGATGTTAGGGTCAGAGTAGGAAAGTTCCTTCTTTAATTTCCAAGTCTAGTCTCATCTCTCATGGTGTCTTCCCACCCAACAGCCTCTTGATTGAACTAATCACATGGCATCTGTACTACTTGACTACTCTTTTTTTTAAACCTGCTCTTACCATTACCTCAATATGATTTAACCATAAATCTCTGTGGCTGGCCCTGTCTTCTCTGCTTTCCAGTCTTTGTGTAACTCATTGTGGTATACAGTTGGCCCTTGAACAGCACGGAGGTTAGGAGCACCAGTCCCCCCCACCATACAGTCAGAAGTCCACATACAATTTGTGACTTCCCCAAAACCTGACTGCTAATAACCTGCTGTTGACCAGAAGCTTTACTAATAACAGTCAGTGAACACATATTTTGTATACTATATCTATTACATACTGGACTCTTACAATAAAGTAAGCTAGAGAATAAAAAATGGTAAGAAAATCATAAGGAAGAGAAAATGTATTCACAATACGGTAGTGTATTTATTGAAGAAAATCTGCATGTAAATAGACCTATACAGTTAAAACCCGTGCTGTTGAAGGATCAGTTGTACTTCTGTTTGCCCTGAACTCTATTTTGGCTTAAGTAATAGTCATTGTTTTTCCTCCTAAACTTGCCTTTCTGGACAATTTCTCTTAATTCTTCCAGACAGTAGGGCTTGGAATACTCCAGTCCTTTGACTAGCAGTTTATATCCCATCAACCAGTCCTATTGGATCATCTTTTGTCCTTTTTCTTCTTTCTTGTCTATTCACACTGCTGTTGTCTTAATTCAAGCCTTCACAGCTCCTGACTAAAGCACTACAATAAATTCCTATTTGGTGTTTCTTCCAGCTTTCCCACAACAATGAGCCTAACTAGCCATCTCTTTAGAAAATTTTGTTTTCTTTGCCATATTCCTATTCACAAGCTTTCAATGGTTTCCTGGTTCCCATAGGGTAAACTCTAAACTCCTTGCAGTGGCATTCAAAAACCCCCAGCTATTTTTTGTGGCGACTCCAAATCCTTGGCCCAGTCTCTTAATTGTTTCTTAAACATTGCTTCCCTAAGTACCCTTTCCCCTCCACTCCACTTAATTGAAGGCTAACCTAAGCACTTCTAGACAAACTACTTTAGGTCACAGTGCTTTCTTCTTCTGAATTCCAATACATGCTGTGTGTTTTTTATTGAAATGCCGGCTGTTTGTGTAATGGTTAGAATATGTGTAGTTATTTAGAGAAAAGGTTCTACAGTCAGACTTAACTAGGCTGCACACTTGCTTGCTGTGTAACTGTGGGCAAGTTAATCTCACCTCTTTCAGCACCAGTGTGAGATTGGAACAGTAAGCAGTACCGATTTCATAGGACTGTTGTCAGCATTAAATGAGATTATTCATGTGAAGTACTTAACACAACTCAGATCCTGACACACTAAGTGCTCAGTTAATGTCAGCCGGTTTTATTAATTACATGCTGGTCTGTGTTACTAATTACCTTTAAATTATAATACCTCTCATTCAAGTACATTTTAGTCATTCCCCTCCTTTGTATTTCCAGGAGGACTGGCATAATCATTTGCAGCTGTCCAGTACCTGATGAATGTTTGTTGATTTATGGTACACAGTGCATCTTAAATTAGTAATATGTAGAAGAAAATTGTTGGGTTTTTTTAAGTTTTTTTTTTTTAAGATTTTATTTATTTATTTTTGACAGAGAGATAGAGAGCACAAGTAGGCAGAGGGAGAGGGAGAAGCAGGCTCCCCGCTGAGCAGGGAACCTGACGTGGGGCTCGATCCCAGGCCCCTGGGATCATGACCTGATCCAAAGGCAGCCACTTAACTGACTGAGCCACCCAGCCGCTCCTAGATAATTGTTTTTAAACCAACATTTAATTTTTAGACATTGTAATATTCTATTATATGTGATACTTCAAACATATTAAGGTATAAAATTGCTTATTTTAACTACATACATAAACATAAAATTTGGAACCTTAAGAGCAACTATAAATGAAATTTTAAAAACTCCTTTCTAGTTCTGACCTTTAAATCACAAGTGAAAACTTTCATAGTAAGAGAAAGGGTTGTTTCTTAGCTGGCTTATTACACCAGTAATAAAGAAGCAGCTGTGTGTTCAAATTATAGTCCCAGTTTCAGAGAGAAATGGAACATTTGAACAGTACAAGAAAGACTTGTTTGACATTTAATTTTACTTTTGAAATAATTATTTTTCAAAAATAATTTGGTCAATGTTATTCTCTGATTTTAGAGCCTATCAAGAAAGAAGATTTCTTTCACAGCTCATACAGAAGTTTATCTCTGTGCTGAAATCAGTGCCTCTTTCTGGTAACTATCTTCTCTTAGCTCATTTGTGAAGTTGTCATTTAGGTGCCTCTACAGTATTTACTAGTCTCCAGTCTAAAATCTGCTCTTGGAATAGTTTTAAATCATAATGACAACATATCTGTCCTCCCCTTTTCGTGTATATTACCAGTCTGAGTATTGTGACTGCCTTAAAAATTCACATGTTTTAAAGGTACCTGCATGGTTCTTGAAATACTCATTTACCTAGCAAATATTTTTTGAGTTTGCTTGCTAGACTTAGGTCCTGAACAAGGTGCAGGGATACAGTAGTGAACAAGACATTTACAGACCCACGTGGAATTTACAATATGGTGCTAGATAGTGTTTTTAAACAACATCAAATACTGTTTGGAAGGGAAAGAATTATTTTTGAGATATGAGCTACAAGACAAAATGGGAAAGATTTCCCTCCAACATGGCCTCCACTTATTGATGAAACAAATATATGTTGTGTAGACTATATACTTAAAAATATACCGTGATTATACTATATTTGTGTGTGTGTGTGTGTGATAATGACTGTATACCAAGAGGGGCTAATTACATTATGCTGAGTTTGCAAGATCTTTATAAGCATTTAGTGAATGTACATAGAATAGTTTTTACTTAATAAAGGTGTATATATGTTATATAAGATTGGCTAATAAAATTGTATTTTCTGAGTGGGATATAATCTAAAAACACCTCTGTATATGTATATTTAATATTTTTGCATCAGAGATTATAGCTTTTTTTAAACTAAAATACAACAGGATTACTTATAAATGCCGATCTTCCAAGTAATATTATACAACTGAAAATCATACCTATGATTCAGTGAGGAACAGATACTAATGCTGTCCATCAGCTATACCTGATTTGAGGCATAAGATTAGTCCCAGCATTGGTGTAAAGAAAAAATTGTCATATGCTAATCATCTAAGTCACTTAATATTAGTATTTTTAAGTCTTTCAGTTAAGTGGCTTAAATCTAGAAGGAAAACTTAGATTTCTTTTTTGGGGCAAAAAAGGTAGTAATGAGTGCATAGAAGTGCTAATGCCTGTCATAATTAAGGTCATAAAAATGGATATCTCTATAGAATGCTAATTTTGGGGCATCGGCAAGGTTTGAAAATCAAGTAACAACAGCAACATGGGACCTGCATTAATTTTAACGGTCTTCAAACCACCAGCTGTTACCATTGTTTATTTATTGCCAGAAAACAAAATTTCTTAGATTGACCTTGAGCTTTAATCAAAATTTGTTAACTCTGGCAGAGGAACCAACAAGATGATGAAAGTAGTGTGCCAGTTCAGAGGGTAAAGATGGATGGATTATATAGTTAGAAAACAGAAAACTGGTTTTTAAAAAAAATAAGGATCATAGTTTCATTTTACAGGGTCATGAAAAACAACATATCCTGTCGGTTATTATAAAGGAAATCTGTGTAGGTTGATCTGAGATGTCAGGACTGCTGTCAGAAGAAAGGGAAAAAAAAACCCCACAATGTACATGAGAAGCAAATGATAAGGATATCTTGGTGTCTGAAATTGGAATGACAAGGTTTCAGCTCTAAGAGCTACAAGACAAAATGGGAAAGATTTCCCTCCCACATGGCCTCCACTTATTGATGAAACAAATATATGTTGTGTAGACTATATACTTAAAATATACCGTGATTATACTATATTTGTGTGTGTGTGTGTGTGTGTTTAAATAATTGTAGCTGTGTGTCTAAACAATATGCCCAGTAGGGCCAACTTACATAAAAATACACAGCTTTATTCACCAGAGCTCAGAAGCTGAGTGGCAAGCATCATGTTCTAATTTTAATTTTAAATAGGTCATTGCCAATAATTTTCTCAAACTATAAATAAAAATACAGAGTACAGAGTTTGCTCACTTCTTAAATTTTGGAGAAAAATATTTTCCTTCTATAGTAACAAGAAAAAATAGCAGAGGACTAGTTTGAATGGATTTAATTTATAAGTTGCTTTTTTAAATTCTTTAGTTTCAACAGCTATATGACTAGATTATGTGTCAGAAAACCTAGATTCCAGTTCTAACCAGCCATTATTTTATTCTACACTTTTACCAGGTCATTTTCTCTGGTTTTTACTTTCTAACCTGGAAAATGAGCCAAGATAGGCATTCTCTGAGGTCTTTTCCAGCTATGAAATTTCATGGTTATGTTATTTCACGGTCTGCATTTGGAGCATGTGTTAACTAGAAAAGTGCTACTTAATATTTCCATATATTAGTCACAAAAGTATTCACATTTCTTTCTTCGGATGAAGCCTTCTATTTTCCTGTATACTACAAATAAATTAAATATTATGTGGATTTATTTAAACATTCATAGGTTAAATCTAAGCACTGGGGTTAATCGCTACTGGGAGTCCTTAGACGAAGCAGCAGTGGGGACCCTGGAATTATTTCCTTTTTAATTGACAGAATTTTGGCAGGATGGCTTAGCTGGTAAAATGGTAGACTATTACTTGGCATTAGAAAAAAAACAAAACTTGTACTCTAAAAGTTTGTCATGTTATGAGGTTGTAATTATTTAAAAACGAAAGTAAATGTTTTTAAAAATAGTACATTAATACTCATGAATAGCATAAAATAAGGTAGTGATTTAAAAATATTTCATTGCTCTGTCATTGACATTTTAATGTGAAAAAGTAATATATATATATATACACACACAGTGGAAAAAAACTCCTCTAACAGTTGTCCCTTTTTTTAGTTTGGTACCTTTCCCACCCATTTTCTTTGCATTCTACAGATATCTGTGTCTGCATGTATACATACATATATGTGTTTATGTGTTTGAGACAAGTTCTAGAAGCTCAGTGTGTGAGGATAAGAAGGAAAGTGGGTCAAGAACTGATTTAAACCACCTTTTTAGTTCTGTTTTGTTTTAGACTGCCTTTTTAGTTTTTGTATCACTCGGTTTTTTCAAATCTAATCATTAAGTACAGGTCATTTTTTTTTTAAAGATTTTATTTATTTTATTTGAGAGAGAGAATGAGAAAGAGTGAGCACATGAGAGGGGGAGGGTCAGAGGGAGAAGCAGATTCCCTGCTGAGCAGGGAGCCCGATGTGGGACTCGATCCCGGGACTCCAGGATCATGACCTGAGCCGAAGGCAGTCGCTTAACCAACTGAGCCACCCAGGCGCCCAGTACAGGTCATTTTTTATGACTAATTATTACAGACATTAGTAGATCTAAATCTAAGCCCTTTAAAAATATTTTTGCAAACCTGATACTTTAAATGTGTTTCTGACCCAAGATAGGTTTTTCATTTTCTTGTATTTGTAGAGCTAAACATAAGGGTAAGGCCTGCCTTTTTTGAAATATAGGTGGGGTCCTTACTCTGAATCATGATCCTGTCCTGATGAGTAATAGACAGATGACAGTTGCAATAACTAAATAACTCTGAATTTTAAGATTTAGTACGTTGAATGGCCTAAGAAAGAAGATTCTAACATGTTTTCTCTGTTATGTCTAGAACCAGTCACTATGGATAAAGTTCATTACTGTGAAAGATTCATTGAACTTATGATTGACCTAGAGGTAAGAAATGTGCAGTGATTTTTCTGTTACATCATCTTTAATGGGGATAAGATTGAGTATATGACTGTATGAAATATATGAACTATTTCTTCATTACGTCAAAGTGGCCTTAGTTTTTTTTACCTGTTTCTAGGTGTAACAGAGAGAGGAAAGTCAAAAGCAGTTGGCCCTTGAGGTTTTCAAATAACTGTCAGATGGCTATTGTTTGTAGAAAAAAATACTATATAGTGTAGTTATTAAACATGAGTCTAGCAATAGCATTTTATTTTCTATCATATTTTAATACCCCATCATAGAGGTTTTTGGTTTGGGTTTTGGCTTTTTTTTTTTTTCCCCATCATAGAGTTTTAATAATGGCTGAAGTGATGGGTTTATGGCTGTCTCTTTAATAATCTCACTTTTTTAAACGTGCCTAAATATTGTTGATGAAAAAAGATATAGCTGCTATTGTCAGTTTTTTAAATTAAGATTCTTAAAGAAGATTTCATAATATTAGGTGCAAGATTTTGACAGAAAGTTCAGATGCAGAGTTGGTGTAATTCAGATTGAATTCATTTCCTTTCCTTTCCCTCTTTACTGCAGGAAATTGAAAGAAAATCCTTTGTGTTCATTTCTTATCTGGAGAGAGAGGGTGGTTTCTTGACATAAGGATTAGGGTTTTGGACTCACAGCCATTCATGAGATCTTTATTCAGATTCTAGTTCTGCCAGTAACTAAAATATAACCTCTGAGGATCTTGATAACCTCCTCTATAAAATGAGGATATTTGATTAGATTAGAGGTTTTCAAACTGATTATCACTATCTCGACATTGTCTTACTGACTGTCACAAGGGGGATGTGGGAAGAAGATATGGAGAAAGAAGTCTCCACGTAGGGATCCCCAGTCCCTTTTCTCTCAGAGTAACACCACTTTTAAATCTATACACAGTACATATTGGGATTTCATACAGGATTTTGTTTGAAAACTACTGACCTATATATCTGTGAAATTTCTTCAGTGCTGGATTTTTTTTTTATTTTTTATTGTTATGTTAATCACCATATATTACATCATTGGATTTTATTTTTAAACATCGCCACTGCCTTTGCTTACCGGCATTGACCAGACCCCTTGCTTTGTGCACCGTGACTTTTGGGAGACTAGACGGTACCTTGTATGTGATTGACACTTCTGAGCAAACTAGTAGATTTTACCTCTAGCTGCAGAGATCGTACAGACTTATTGCCATGTTTATTTTCTCTAGGCCCTACTCCCCACAAGGCGCTGGTTTAATACCATCCTGGATGACTCCCACCTTTTGGTTCACTGTTACCTCTCCAATCTTGTTCATAGGGAAGAGGATGGCCATCTTTTTTCCCAGGTGAGCATTGATACATCTGAACGGTTACATACATTTTTCATTTCTAAATTGATCTTTTTTTTTGCCATGAAACTAATACCAGGGGATGATATAAAGGACATTTTGCTAAATATTGAATTGAATAATGTAAATTCCTAATTAGTCATTTTAAAGTAAAATCAAGTCTTAATAAGAGCTTTTGTTAATCATATGTGATTTCATTATTGGACTAAATTATGATCTTGGCAATGTAGTCCCAAATACTCATATATTGTATGTTAGTAACCACTGTGGAATACAATAGATGATGAACATTAATTTCAAGAGAACTATGCCCTAATATCATGGCTGTCTTTCCATAAGATGGTGGTGACAGAGACAGTTGATAGCATGGAAGTGTTCATTTGCTACCTTGGGTAGAAAGGAGTATTAGTGTTTCACATTTCTTGTTTCACATCTCCTTTTCAGGAGGAAAGTCTTCTAACAAACTTCTAACACTTGCCTTTCAATGAGATCATACTTGGAAATACAATTTTTATGTGTTTACATACTCTTTTAAGAATTCTCTTATCTTTTTTTTTTTTTTTTAATTTAGAGTGCACAAGCTGGGGAAAGGGAGAGAGAGAATCTCAAGCAGACTCCCCACTGAGTGCAGAGCCCCACTCGGGGCTCAATATCACGACCCTGAGATCATGACCTGAGCCTAAACCAAGAGTCGGACACTTAACCGACTGCGGCACCCAGGCGCCCCAAGAATTCTTTTATCTTGCATCTATATTTTTTCTCATTCTCTTATTAAATTTCTGTCTAGTGATTTGCCACATACATTACAACATATTAAAATTCTCATATCTGATCTTCCATAGATTAGAATTAGGAATAATAAAGATATGGGTTGAATGCAGCCAGTAGATTCTTGATGCCATTGCTAGGAAGGGAAACCAGGCCTTCATTAGCAGCAGTAACTAGGCCAAAGAAAGGGCTTGATGGCCATGGAGACTGATGAGAGGAATAAATATCTTAGCTTTCCTCACCTCGCTGCTTTTCCCTAATAGAAGCAGTACACAGGGGAGAGTATCTTTAATTATGAATTCCAAAACCTTCATTCAGAAAATTCTGTATTAAGTGGCATAAGTAAAGGACCTCACTGGTTCCCTCTACTGGTCTAGTTCTATAAATTTGCAGTGATGTAGTTTTTTTCCATTAGTGTTTGACTTCCTTAGATCCTTAATGTCTGTTCATTATTGGGATTACAGTTTAAGTTCCTCTCTGTAGAAGTAGACCATGTATATGAAATAGACTTTAACAATTTATTCAGTAGACTCATACTTTATTCTTACACAAATAACACGTTTGGATATGTTCTAAAGTGTTTGTTGCAGTGTTTATATTCCAGAGTTTTTCAGCACCTCTGAGAAGTTATATGGACTTGTTTATTCTTTATAAATAGTTTTTGTTCCTGGTTTCTTGTTCTTATGTTCACACAGTTTAGTAATGTAAATGTATCCTTTCAGCTTTTGGACATGCTTAAGTTCTATACTGGTTTTGAGATTAACGACCAGACTGGAAATGCGCTGACAGAGAATGAGATGACCACAATTCACTATGACAGAATTACTTCTCTACAGGTAACTGAAATGCAGCGCAGCCTATGCTTCTGCTTCATCAAGTTGGGTCACAAATAATTTAGTTTTGTGTAGTACAGACAGAAGAAAGTACTAATTTAATGATGTTTTCATATTGAACTTTTTAAATATTGCTAATTCTAATGAATCCATGGGAAAAAAATGGCTTTCTTCAGTCTTGAGAATCACGATACTGATACTTGACACTCAAATTTTCTATCAGTTACTGGGCCAATTTGATGCATATACTTACATTTTTATTTTATGAAAGACCATTCCAATATATTGACAAAGTGTGTGTGAGCATTTTGTACATTTTAAAAATAAACAACCGTAATGGGACTGAAATTTGCCAATACAGCTCAGCTATGTCCACAAAGTACCTTTGTTTTCTATTACTGATCTCATCCTGCTCTTACTCTTTCTGGTGGCAGAAAGAAACTTTTATTTGTCACTTTGAAGAAATTCAGGTCTTTCTGTTTTAAAGAGTCTTTTTGGGTAAAGACTGAGTCAACTTAAGTTCAAGTTGTCTTTCATAATCAATTCCACTCTCTCTCAAGGACACTCTGCTCTCCCTCTTCTTTCCCAGAATGGTATCTGGATATGTGGAGGCACTGTGATAGCCTCATCATTTTGGAAGAGGAGTGATCTGCACAGAGTCCTGGCTCAGATGTCTTTTCCTGCTCTTCTCAGAGCAGTAGTGTTTTTATCCTTCTGCTTCTGCCCTTGAAGTGACCACAGCTCATGTGGCATGTGGTCTGCTCTCTTGGCACCAGGCAAGGCATGATGATGGTTCCCGAGGAGCTTGGCTACCTCCTTGCTGATGAGGTTCCAGCCTTGCTCTTGGCGGTGCTAGAGTTCTCCTGAGAGCTGACTCGCATTCATTTCCTAGCTTAAACAGCTCACTGAGGCTTGGGTTGCAGCGTCGGTTTGCTGTTACCTGTAGTAATCTCATGGCATGCTCAACAATAACCTTGGCAACTTGTGGTGCCATCTACTATGAGGCACATGAAAACATCTGGATCTTCTCTGTGCCACGTGGACTTTAAGGAAGACTAGGGATGTTACCTTTTACACTCTTACCCAGTCACTGTAATGCTGCTATTTCTGTTTTCTTACAGCTTACCCCATGGTTGGTTGGGGGTGTTACCCTGAGAGGTCCTTTCTTTCCAGAGTTCCAGAGTAAAAGCACAAACCACTGTGCTTTTGAATTCTCCCTCAAGCTATCTCTCCAGTGGGAATTTCCCTTGGAACTTTCTTTTAGTTTTGTTGCGCCGGTTCTTCATAATAAAGTGTTTTGTTTTATTTTTCTGCCTTCCTGTCAGTGAAGCTAAGGCTTTCATGGCTGTTTTCATTTATTTTCAGAATACAGCATTAGAAATAAAAAACTGACCATTGACTCCTTGTTTTTGCAATCCTGCTGGAATAATTCTAGTTTTTTCCCATTGTATTGAATGCTTCTGGCTAAATAAGGCAGAGGTCACATATGAGAAGCATAAGAAAGAAGTGCATTAATATTTTTTAAATATTATTTTTATAATGTATATAAATTGTAGTTGATTGTATTAATATGTAGGCATTAGTTACTGATTTTATCTCTTCCAGAGAGCTGCTTTTGCACATTTCCCTGAACTCTATGATTTTGCCCTCTCAAATGTGGCAGAAGTAGATACTCGGGAATCTTTGGTCAAGCTTTTTGGACCTCTCAGGTAAGTCAACATGAAAGGAAAACTGAATTTTAATTTTCTTTTTCTTTTAATCATTTTGCACTACTAGGTAATGTAACTTATTGCACCACTCTGTTGACAGCTAAAACTAGTGCTTCTCTCTAGCAGTTGGTATCTTTAAGTCACTTAGATATAATTATTGATCTTCTGTTTTGGGGGGCAGAATTTATATTTTTCATAACTTAAACATTTTCCCTAAATCATACATTTTTCTTAGAGTAGAACATAAAATTGGTGTCTCATCAATCATAAAACAGAAACCAGTAAATGTGTGATATTAGAATGTGTGATATTAGAATATGAGAAAAATTTTTGTGTGTTCAAAATTTATGAAATTAGTAATATTCTTTGACACTTAGCTAATATACTTTTTTGAAAATGGTAGTAATACATTTATAGTACATGGTAGGCTCTCTACTAAGTGTGTAAATAATCCTCAAGACATTCATTTGTGTGAGGAGTAGGTACCATTTTAGAAATAAGGTCACTGAGACGCAGAATTGGTAAGTTATTTGCCTAGATCAAATAACAGGTAAGTGGCAGAGCTGGGGTTCCAATTTCAAACCTAGGCAGTCTTAACTTTCAACCGTGTTGTTATCTCCCCATTGTCCTTAATTCTTGGGAGAAATTATGTTTAGTTCGTTGGCTATTTAAAATGAAACAAATTTGGTTTCAACTTGAAAGTTGGTTTGGTTGTTGATTTTCGTAAGATTTAATAATGACTCTTACAATAACACAAAAATCTGTTTCATTCTCTTAATGAACTGCATAAAGTTCCATTGGACAGGTCGACTATACTATTTTTTAATCACTCTACTATTGACACATCTTTACCTTCTCAATTTTTGGCCATTACTAACAATTCAGTAATGAACAACATTGTTTCTGTATCTATATAAAAATTCTTGGTACTGATTCCCAGAAGCAGTATAGTTGACTCGAAGGAGTTGTGTTTAAAATTTGTTACACATTGCTGAATTTCCTTCAAAAATATGTATCGATTATACCAACAGCATATGAGGATTTCTTTCTGTCTCTACCCAGTAGGTACACTAGCCTTTCATTTTTGCCAATCCAAGAATAAAAGAATCCTCATTGTTTAACTTTGCATTCTGTGATTTTCTTGGGGGAATTAAGCATCTTTCTATTTTTCCTGGCCATTTACATTTCCTCTGTAACTTTCTTGTTATCTTTTGCTATTTTGTATTTCATTGCTTGTACTGATTTTTTTTTTTAAAGAAACCTTTATGTATTTTGCATGCTCTGATATTTTGTCTAGTTTGTGTTGCAGTTATTTTCTCTCAATTTCTCACTTTTAAACTTTGTTTTGGTGTATTTTGTTATTACGAATGTTTTAAATTTTTAATCCTGTCAATCATTTTTTAATAACAATAACAAATGGTTTATGTAGAAGGTCTTCATCACCATAAGATTATAAAATATTATATTTTAAAACACTTCCATAGATTTTTTTTTTTACATTCAATTTAGCTGCATAATCCATATGGGGAATTTATTTTTGCCCATAATGCACCTTTATACTCTTGTAAATTATTAAAGATGCTAAAGAACTTTTTTAATGTGGATTATAGCCATTATGTTTACTATATTAGAAATTAAAACTGGAAAATTTTTAAATACTTTATTAAAATCAGTTAAAAGCCTGTTATATGTTAGCATATGTAGCGTTAATGAAAAATATATTGTCCAAAATTAAAAAAATATATAGTGAAGAGTGGCATTGTTTTGCATTTTTGCAAATCTTTTTTTTAATTTAAATTTTAGTTAACATACAATGTAATATTGGTCTCTAAAGTAGAATTCAGTGATTCATCACCTACATACAACACCCAGTGCTCATCACAGCAAGTGCCCTCTCTAATGCCCATCACCCATTTAGCCCATCCCCCACCCATCTCCTTCCATCGACCCTCAGTTTGTTCTCCATCATTAAGAGTCTTCTATGGTTTGCTTCCCTCTCATACTTTTTTTCCCCATTCCCATATGTTCATCTATTTTCTTTCTTAAATTCCACATATGAGTGAAATCATAGGGTATTTATCTTTCTCTATTTCACTTAGCATAATATACTCTAGCTCTATCCACATTGTTGCGAATGGCAAGATTTCATTCTTTCTGATGGCTGAGTAATATTCCATTGTATATATATATACCATCTCTTCTTTATTCATCAGTCAGTGGATATTTGGGCTCTCTCCATAATTTTGCTGTTGTTGATAATGCTGCAATAAACACTGGCGTGCATGTACCCCTTCAAACCTGTATCTTTGTATCCTTTGTGTAAATACCTAGTAGTGCAATTGCTGGATCGTAGGGTAGTTCTCTTTTTAACTTTTTGAGGAACCTCCAAACTGTTCTCCAGAATGGCTGCATCAGTTTGCATTCCCACCAGCAGTGCAAGAGGGTTCCCCTTTCTCTGCATCCTCACTAACACCTGTTGTTTCTTGTGTTGTTTATTTTAACCATTCTGACGGGTATGAGGTGGTATCTCATCATGGTTTTGATTTTTATTTCCCTGATGATGAGTGATACTGAACATTTTTTTCATGTGTCTATTAGCCATCTGGATGTCTTCTTTGGAAAAGTGTCTTTCCATTTCTCAACTGGATTATTTGTTTTTTTGGGTGTTGAGTTTAATAGATTCTTTATAGATTTTAGATACTAACCCTTTATCAGATATGTCATTTACAAATCTCTCATTCTGTAGGCTGCCTTTTAGTTTTGTTGATTGTTTCCTTCGCTGTACTGCAAAATCTTTTTATCTTGATGAAGTCCCAGTAGTTCATAATTGCTTTTGTTTCCCTTGCCTCCAGCAGCATGAAGTAAGAAGTTGCTACAACCAACAGGTTTCTGCCTGTGCTCTCCCCTAGGACTTTGATGGTGTCCTGTCTCACATTTAGGTCTTTCGCCATTTTCAATTTATTTTTGTGTGTGGTGTAAAAAAGTGGCCCAGTTTCATTCTTCTGCATGTTGCTGTCCAGTTTTCCCAACACCATTTGTTGAAGAGACCCTCTTTTTTTCCATTGGATATTCTTAGCTGCTTTGTTGAAGATTAGTTCACCATATAGGTGTGGGTCCATTTCTGGGTTTTCTGTTCTGTTCCATTGATCTGTGTGTTTGTTTTGTGCCAGTACCATACTGTTTTGATGACTACAGTTTTGTAATATAGCTTGAAATCTGGAATCGTGATGTCTCCAGTTGTTTTTCTTTTTCAGGATTGCTTTGGCTATTTGGGATCTTTTGTGGTTCCATAAAGATTTTAGGATTGTTTGTTCTAGGTCTGTGAAAAATACTAGTGGTATTTCGATAGGGATTGTATTAGGTGTGTGGATTGCTTTGGGTAGTATAGACATTTTAACAATGTTTGTTCTTCTAATCCATGAGCATGGAATGCTTTTCCATTTCTTTGTGTCCTCTTCAATTTCTGTCATAAGTGTTCTATAGTTTTCAGAGTACAGATCTTTTACCTCTTTCTTTAGTTAGGTTTATCTCTAGATATCTTACTGTTTTCAGTGCAATTACAAATGGAATCAGTTCCTTGATTTCTTTTTCTGCTGCTTTGTTATTGGTGAATAGAAATACAAGTTCCTGCACATTGATTTTATATCCTGTGACTTTGCTGAATTCATGTATTAGTTCTAGCAATTTTTTAGTGGCGTCTTTTGGGTTTTCTACATAGAATATGTCATCCGCAAATAGTGAAAGTTTGACTTCTTCCTAGCTGATTTGGATGCCTTTTATTTCTTTTTGTTGTCTCATTCCTGAGGCTGAAACTTCCAGTACTATGTTAAATAATAATGGTAAGAGTGGACATCCTTGTCTTATTCCTGACTGTAGGGGAAAGGCTCCCACTTTTTCCCCATTGAGGATGATATTAGCATCTTTTGTATGTGGTCTTTATGATGTTGAGATATGTTCCAACTATCCCTACTTTGTTGAGGGTTTTTATCAAGAATGGATGCTTATTTTGTCAAATGCTTTTTCTGCATCTATTGACAGGATCATATGGTTCTTATCCTTTCATTAATGTGGTGTATCACATTGATTGATTTGCAAATACTGAACCACCCTTACAGCCCAGGAATAAATCCCACTTGATTGTGGTGAATTATTCTTTTAATGTACTATTGAATTCGATTTGCTCGTATTTTATTGAGAATTTTCGCATCCATGTTCATCAGGGATATTGACCTGTAATTCTCCTTTTTGGTGGGGTCTTTGGTTTTGGAATCAAGGTAATGCTGGCCTTGTAGAATGAGTTTGGAAATTTTCCTTCCATTTCTATTTTTTGGAACAGTTTGAGAAGAATAGGTATTGACTCTTCTTTAAATGTCTGGTAGAATTCCCGTGGGAAGCTATCTGGCCCACGACTTTGTTTGTTGGGAGATTTTTGATTACTGATTCAATTTTTTGGCTGGTTATGGGTCTGTTCAAATTTTCTGTTTGTTCCTCTTTCAGTTTTGGTAGTTTGTAAGTTTCTAGGAGTGTCCATTTCTTCTAGATTGCCCAGTTTGTTAGCATATAATTTTTCATAGTATTCTCTTATAATTGTATTTCTATGGTATTGGTTGTGATCTCTCTTCTTTCATTTGTGATTTTATCTGTTTGGGTCCTTTCTCTTTTCTTCTTGATAAATCTAGCTAGGGATTTATCAGTTTTATTAATTCTGTCAACCCTCTCTTAGTTTTGTTAATCTGTTCTACTGGTTTTTTTTATTTCTGTATCATTTATTTCTGCTCTAATCTTTATTATTTCCCTTCTTTTGCTGGCTTTAGACTTCATTTGCTGTTCCTTTTCTATTTCCTTTAGGTGTAAGGTTAAGTTGTGTATTTGAGACTTTTGCTTCTTGAGGAAGGCCTATTTGCTATATACTTCCCTAAGGTTTTGAACTGTTGTGTTTTCATTTGCTTCCATGTGTTTTTTTCATTCTTCTTTAATTTCCTGGTTAACCCACTCATTTTTAGTAGGATGTTCTTAACCTCCATATATTTGAGGTCTTTCCAAATTTTTTCTTGTGGTTGACTTCCAAGTTTCATAGTGTTGTGTTTTGAAACTATGCATGATATAATCACGATCTTTTTGTACTTGTTGAGCGACCCAGTATGTGATCTATTCTAGAGAATGTTCCGTGTACACTCAAAAGAATGTGTATACTGCTGCTTTAGGATGAAATGTTCTGAATGTATCTCTTAAGTCCATCCAGTCCAGTGTGTCATTCAAAGCCATTGTTTCCTTGTTGATTTTCTGTAGATGATCTGTCCATTGCTGTAAGAGGGATGTTAAAGTCCCCTACTATTATTGTATTATTATCAATGATTTTCTTTATGTTTATTATTTTTTATTTCATTTCTTAAAATTTAAATTTAATTAACATATAATGTATTATTGGTTTCAGAGACAGGTCAGTGATACATCAGTCTTATATAATACCCACTGCTCATTAGATCATGTGCCCTACTTAATGTCCATCACCCAGTTACCCCATCCCCCGCCTCCCTCCCCTCCACTCCAGGAACCCTCAGTTTTTTTCTATGATTAACAGTCACTTATAGTTTGTCTCCCTCTCTGATTTCACCTTGTTTTATTTTTCCCTCTCTTCCTCTATGATCCTGTTTGTTTCTTAAATTCCATATGAGTGAGATCATATGATAATTGTCTTTCTCCGATTGACTTATTTGCTTAGCATAATACCCTCTAATTCCATCCACATTGTTGCAAATGGCAAGATTTCATTTTTTAGTTGGCTGAGTAACATTCCAGTGTGTGTGTGTGTGTGTGTGTGTGTGTGTATACACACACCACATCTTCTTTATCCATTCATCTGACTATGGACATCTGGGCTCTTTCCATAGCTTGGCTATTGTAGACATTGCTGCTATGGACATTGGGGTCAGATCACTACATTTGTATCTTTGGGGTAAATCCCTAATAGTGCAGTTGCTGGGTTGTAGGGTAGCTCTATTTTCAACTTTTTGAGGAACCTCTTTATGTTTATTATTAATTGATTTATATATTTGCGTGCTCCCAAGTTGGGGGCATAAATATTTACAATTGTTAGATCTTCTTGATGGTTATACCCCTTAATTATGATATAACGCCCTTCTTCCTCTCTTGTTACAGACTTTGTTTTAAAATCTAGTTTGTCTGGGGCACCTGGGTGGCTCAGTCGGTTAACCGACTGCCGTCGGCTCAGGTCATGATCCTGGAGTCCCGGGATTGAGTCCTGCATCGGGCTCCCTGCTCAGCGAGGAGCCTGCTTCTCCCTCTAACTCTCCCCCCTCTCAGGTACTCTCTCTCTCTCACTCTCACTCTCAAAATAAATAAATAAATCTTTAAAAAAATAAAAATAAAATAAAATCTAGTTTGTCTGATTTAAGTATGGCTACTCCAGCTTTCTTTTGATGTCTGTTAGCATGATAGATGGTTCTTCATACCCTTACTTTCAGTCTGCGGTGTCTTCAGGTCTAAAATGAGTCTCTTGTAGGCAGCATATAGATGAATCTTGTTTTTTTTTTTTTAATCCATTCTGATACCTTATGTCTTTTCATTGGAGCATTTAGTCCATTTACATTCAGATTGATAGTTAAGAGATATGAATCTAGTGCCATTGTGTTACCTGTAGAGTTGGTGTTTCTGGTGATGTTCTCTGGTCCTTTCTAGTGTTTGTTGCTTTTGGTCTTTTTTTCTCCACTCAAAGAGGCGCCTTAAAATTTCTTGCAGGGCTGGTTTAGTGGTCATGAATTCCTTTAGTTTTTGTTTGCCCGGGAAACTCTTTTTTATCTCTCCTTCTATTCTGAATGACAGCCTTGCTGGATAAAGAATTCTCAGCTGCATTTTTCCCCATTCAGCGCATTGAATACATCCTGCCATTTTTTTCTGGCTCACCAAGTTTCTGTGGACAGGTCTGCTGCGAATCTGATCTGTCTAACCTTATAGTTTAAGGACTTTTTTTTCCCTTGCTGCTTTCAGGATTTATTCCTTGTCTGTGTATTTTGTGAATTTGACTATGCTATGCCTTGGCAGTAGTTGACTTTCGTTGAATTTAATGGGTTTTCTCTGTGCTTCTTGGATTTTGATGTCTGTGTCCTTTCCCAGATTGGGGAAGTTTTCAGCTATAATTTGTTCAAATAAACCTTCTGTCCCTTTTTCTCTGTCTTCATCTTCTGGGACTCCTTCCAAAAGGTGGTCGCTTTCCTACTTGTAGACTAGTTTTTGTTCTCTCAGACCTCCAATTGATTTCTTGGACGTTCAGAATGATTTGATAACTATCTAGCTGTGTTCAAGGGATGAGACAAGCTTAGGATCCTCCTACTCCTCCACCATCTTAACTCCTCCCCTGCAAATCTCTTTAATGTCTGGCTTAATCAGAGACAGTTGGATTTGTAGCTCTGCTTCTGTATTTCATTTATTGTGAGATACTGTTTTGGTTGAAGTAAATGAAGAAATTCCCTTACACAAGAGGAAAATATATTTTAATAGCCTTTTCAGATAATTGTGAATATTTTTCTTTGATACTATATCACAACTTGACAAGTGATAGATTCTTAAATGTTAGTTTCAGTGTGGTATCTGAAACCATATTAAGGAAGTCTGTGCAACTCAAGTGAATTAATTTTAGAAATGGAGACATTTGCCTTGCTTATGGATGAGAGGACTCAATTAAGGTATGAATTCTGCCCAAATTGATTTGTAGGTATAATTCAGAATCTCAGCAGGGTATTTTCTAAAAATTGACAAGCTTATTCAAAAATTAATATAGAAAGACAAAGAGACTAGCCAAAACCATTTTGAAAAAGAACGAAGTTCGGCTCAGGTCATGGTCCCAGGGTCCTGGGATCGAGCCCTTCATCGGGTTCCCTGCTTGGCGGGAAGCCTGCTTCTCCCTCTCCCACTCCCCTTGCTTGTGTTCCTTCTCTCGCTGTGTCTCTCTCTGTCAAATAAATAAAATCTTTAAAAAAAAAAAGGAACAAAGTTGAAGTTTTCCCACTACCTAATTTCAAGACTGCCTATATAGCTACAGTAATCAGGACATTATGGTATTGAATAAAGGACATATAGACATATAGATCAGTGGAACAGAGTAGAGTTCAGAAATAGACTAGACATATATCTTAGTTGATTTCTGACTAAGATGCCAAAGCAACTCACTGGGGAAAGGATAGTCTTTTCAACAATGGTGGTGAAACAGTTGGACGTATATGCAAAGTATGAAACTTGACACATACTTCACATCATGTACACAGACTAACTCGGAATGAATCACAGACATTTATCAGAACCAGAACTAATAGGACATATAGGAGAAAATTTTTGTGATTATGGTTTGTGCAAAGATTTCCATAGATTTCCAAAGCACAATCTATAAAGAAAAAAATTGATAAATTGGACTTTATCAAAATTTAAAACTTTTACTATTTGAAAGACATTGTTAACAGAATGTAAATGCAACCCCAGACTGGGAGAAAATATTGACTGAACACATATCTGATGATGGACTGGTATCCAGAAGTCTCAGAACTCAATAATAATAAAACAATTTAAAAATAGCTAAAGACGGGCGCCTGGGTGGCTCATTTGGCTGCCTTTGGCTCAGGTCATGATCCCAGGGTCCTGGGATCGAGCCCTGCATCGGGCTCCCTGCTCCTTGGGAAGCCTGCTTCTCCCTTTCCCACTCCCCCTGCTTGTGTTCCCTCTCTCGTTGTCTCTCTCTCTCTCTCTGTCAAATAAATAAATAAAATCTTTAAAAAAAAAAATAGCTAAAGATTTGAACAGATACTTCACCAAAGATGATACATTTCAGTAAGCCACAGAAAGATGTTTAGCATCATTAGTTATTAGATAAATGCAAGTTTAAATCCTAATGAGATACCATTACATGTCTATTAGAATTGTTAAACATGCTATGTATTGACTTTTGACAAGGATGTGGAACAGCTGGAATTCTTGCACATTGCTGGTGGGATTTTCAAAATGGTAGTGCCTCTTCAGAAAAATGTGACAGTTTCTTGTAGTTAAACATGCATTTACTATACAATCTAGCGTTCTCATAGATATACCCAAATGAAAATTTATGTTCACAAAAAAATCTGTGGGGAAATTTATATAGTGGCTTATAGTTGTCCAAAACAGATACCCTTCAACTGGTGAGTGAATAACACACTGTGCTACATCTGTGTGATGGAATATGGCTCCGCAGTAAAAAGGAACCAATTACAAATGCACACAGTATAGGTGAATTTTAGTTGCATTATGGTAAATGAAAGTAACCAGTATCAAAAGGCTATATAATGTATGATTCCACTTATATGACCTTCTGGGACAAGCAAAATTGTAGAGATAACAGGTTAGTGGTTACCAGGGACTGGGATAGAGTGTGTGAGGGCATTCGGCGAGGGTGATGAAAATATATTTAAGTAATAGAAAGCTTAATTAAATTATTACTTAAGTAATTAAGTAAATAGAAAGTAATAGAAAATTCAGCTCATGATGGTGAATACACGTTTTCCAGAATTCATTTTTCACTTGGAAGTTCCAATTTTATCTTTGGTAACAAATACTATCCGTTGTTTTCCTTAAAGTTACTGGTTTATTTTGTTCAGATTTGGAAATTTTTTGCTGTTTATTCAAGTTTGAATAACCATAGTTTGTCATTAGTTCTTTGAAGTAAAAATTGTGTGGAAAATGTGTACTTCCTATCTTGTCACACAGAATTTTTAAAAAACAGATACTCAAGAGTCCAAATTTAATTATATTAATAATTAATTTTAAGTAGCAATTTAATTTCAATTAATAAATTAATTTTGCTACTTCGTTAAGGGCATTCTTAAACGAAAGTGGCTTTTTTTCCCCCTCTGCATGTGGCAGTAAGGAATGCCATAGTTCCTTATAGTCCTGGTTGATACCACCGCCTTCACCCATGCCAGCAGTTTTACCCACCATTGCTTTTCACTGTGTATGTAAAAATAGTGAAAAAAACAAATAATGTCTTAGTATTAATAGAAAGAAATATTGTGGGCGCCTGGGTGGCTCAGTTGGTTAAGCGACTGCCTTCGGCTCAGGTCATGATCCTGGAGTCCCGGGATCGAGTCCCGTATCGGGCTCCCTGCTCGGCGGGGAGTCTGCTTCTCCCTCTGACCCTCCCCCCTCTCATGCTCTCTCTCTCTCTCTCTCATTCTTTCTCTCAAATAAATAAATAAATAAAATCTTTTTAAAAATTTAAAAAAAAAGAAAGAAATATTGTTCTTCCAGACTTACTAGAAATAGGTCTCAGGGACCCACAGGGGTTTTGCAGAAGACCTTTGAGAACCTGCATTAAGGGGGTTAACTTTCATTGCTGATTTTTTTTATTCGCTGCAGTTTCATAGGGTTATATTTGCTAGGTAAAATTTTTTAAGCAATCTGTAAAATTGTGTGTTTCAGAAGTAAAGTAAGGGAAGTTAATAAGATATTCTGATCCAAATATTCCTTATTCTGCAGTTCAAATACACTCCACCAGGTGGCATCATACCTCTGCTTGTTACCAACTCTTCCTAAAAATGAAGACACAACTTTTGATAAAGAATTTCTTCTAGAATTGCTGGTAAATATTAATGTTCTTTAAATTTTCCCTTTCTTAAAGACATGTGTTGATACAAATTTTTTCCTGGGCTAAAGGTTAAGTAGGTCATTGCTACCTGTTTTACAAGTACATCATCATATGATTTTGTCAGATTTCTTATCTATTAGATTTCTTTTCTTAAGTCTTTAACCTTTTAAAACTGCTTCATGGCATGAATTCAGTCCATGCAAACATTAATGAGCAGCTTCTGTGTCAGGCACTGGATTCAGGCATTAGGGATACATAGATAATTGACACCATTCCTGCCTTTTAGAGGTCATAGTTACACAGACACAGGTAATACATATGCATTCATATTTATCTAACCATTTATTTTAAAAGTTATTTAAATATGGTACCTTGAATATTAAGGCATGCCTTTATCATTAGAAAACTCAGGAATAGTTAGAAAAATTATCACTGACTTGGTGGTTTAAGAATTCTAACGGATTTTTCAGTCATTTTGGGAAATAATGGACTTTAACTCAAACTAATCCTTTTTTGGTAAGGTTTTATTTTTTTTAGTGCAGTTTTAGGTTCACAGAAAAAATTGAGGACGAGGAATATACTTTATTTTTAGCTTTAGTAAAATAATTCATAAAATGCATGAGGAATTATATCCCCACTCTGAATATTTAAGCTGTTTGCAATGTTCACTTTTACAAATAATGATGTAGTCCTGGCACATGCCTCTTTGTGCACATGTGTGGACATTTAGGAGAGGTACCTAGAAGTGAAATTGTTTGATTGAAGCATGTGCTTATTTAAAAGATAAGATTCAGCCGAATTATCCTCTGAAAGATGTATGTTCCTACCAACAGTATATTAGAGTGTGTCTCCTTAAGCAGCTTTGGATGTTATGAGTCATCCCAATTTCTGCCAGTTGCATGGGTAAAATTGTTTTAATTTTTTTGTTTTTAGTTTGTTTTTTATAACTCTACAAACATAAACTGTGTGGGTGTGTATAGGCATTTTTTACATGTATGGAACCATAATAGGTACACAGTTTTGTGACTTATATTCCAAGCTTATACTTTTAATATAGGGTGTAAAATACAGTCTCTTACTATAGAGAAGATGATGCTAGTTTTGGGGATAGTAACCAGAAGCTATTGGTAGCAGGTGTTTTAAGCCTGATGACAGCTGTTTTAAATGCCAGTTGGAGAGATATTCTTAGAGTTTTAACTTAATTCAAGTATGGAAAATGCTTTTTTATTGATATGCTTACTTGTGTGAAATGTATGTCTTAGGTCACCATCTTTGCCTTTTCATTATTTCTGACTACAAGTGCTTTATAAAACTTCCTTGCCCTATTTTCTGACAGCATGAAATCTTTTCTCATAAGTCAGGTTTGGGGATTAATAATAAATCCTTCTATACAAAGAAATGAGGATTTTTTCAGGAATCTTTCTAATGGAAAATAGGTTTAAATATAAAGCGGATCCTATGCCTTTTACAGTCTTACAGCTAAGATTCATCCATGAAATTTAAATATTTTTGCCAAAAAGAAAACAGTTTTAAAAATTTATAGTGCTACAGCATTATCTTTTATTTCCTTGCTCTCCTAAAGGATTTCCTTAGGCTTTGTATTCTTCTAATATCTGAATTATGATAAAGAAGTTGAAATATGCATATTGTTTAGATGATATCACACTATTTTCTTTCCTAAAATAATACTCTCCCTACTGAAGAGAACGTGACACATTTTCCACATGTATCTTTTTAACATGTTAATTGGGTAACAAGCTTATTTCTGTTAGAGGTAGATGACTATAATATTAACAATGGAAGTCTACATAGAGGTCATAAAGTCCATCTCTCATTTTACAAGGAAAACTGAGGCCAGTTTGTGTGTGTGTGTGTGTGTGTGTGTGTGTGTGTGTGTGTTTAAAAAGATTTATTTATTTACTTCAGAGAGTGAGAAACAGCCTGAGTGAGGGGGGTTGGGCAGCGGGAGAGGGGAAGCAAACTCTACACTGAGTGTGGAGCCCAGTGCTGAGTTCTGTCTCCTGACCTGAAGATCACGACCTGAATTGAAACCAAGAGTCAGACACTTAACCAACTGAGCCACCCAGGTGCCCCCAGGTTTTTAATAAACAAAACTTTCCATATTGTTTAATTAGTAGTAGAATGAAAACTATAATCTAGGACTTAGGGCTTAACATTGGTGAATATTAAGTGCTATGGTTTTTAAGGTCTTGGCATGTGCCCCAGGCACTTTGATACTGTTTTACAGTATTCCGTTTCATTTTCATAAGAAACCTGAGAGGTGAGTTTTTTTGTCTGTTTTACTGAAAAAGAAGCTAAGATCAGGGAAGTTAAAGGAACATGCCCAGTTTTTACATAGCTCATAAATTAGAGGTACTTGGTGTTGAACTCTGATCTGCCTGATTCCAAAGCCCATCATAATTGGTGCCTCTCTCATCTTTGACTTATGGAGAAAATGGAAAAAGGGGAAAAACCCTCTTATTAAGTGGTACCATAACTGAAAGACATGAAACTTTTCAATCCATACTTTATGGTGAATTACTCCATAAATTATTTTAAGAAAAGATGCTTATAACTTTCCGCATGATCCTGTTTCTTTTAGGTATCTCGTCATGAACGTCGAATTTCTCAGATTCAGCAGTTGAACCAGATGCCTTTGTATCCAACTGAGAAAATCATATGGGATGAAAATATTGTCCCAACTGAGTACTATTCTGGGGAAGGTATGGCAGAGAAGTACGGGATTCAGGTGTACCATGAAATTTAGTTTAGAATTTATCATATGTAACTGAAAATACTCCTATCTGTTACATGCATTAGGGTAATTTTCTGATACCCTGAAGTTTAATTTTAAAGCTGGAAACTATTCAGTATTTTGAATGCATAGTATTAAAGATTTTTATTAAATTTAACCATACCTTAAAGTGTGTGTGTATGTGTGTGTGAGCATGTGCGAATGCGTGCTGTGCACACATGCTCAGACGTGCACATGTATACATGTATACATATATTAGGATGAGATATATATATATATGTCATATACATATATCATCCTTTATAAAATATGACCGTAAGCATAAAACTGTGTTTTAAGGAGACCTAATAGTGAAGGAAGTATAGCCCTCATTATATCACTGTAAAAGGCTCTGTTTGGTAGTATATTATTTTTCAAAGCCTTTTTTAGAAGTTCTTTCGAATTCCTTGTTAAGCCAGCTAATGACCACCAAAAATTGTCAGTAGTTAATAATAAACCCTTCGTTTTGATTAAAAATAGTTATTCCCTGGTTTACTTATCTATTTCAACAGATTTCTTCCTAGATGCTTTTGTTCATCCACTAAGGATGAGAATTTGTCACAATTGAGTATATGCTGAAGTACATTCTGACATATTTGAAGGCATATTTAAAAAAAAAATTAAGGAAATTTTTTGAACAATGACATCATTATGAGAAGTTTGGCTATTTTAAAGAAATCATCAGTGGTAATTTATTTAAAAGAAAAATGGATACTTCAGAGTCGTATCCTGAAGTTGTATCCATAACTTCAGTAAAGCCGGTGCACCAAAATTGTGCTAGATTTCAGAATAGGCAGTCTTCATATTTTTTTTATTCTTAACAAGGGTCAGTGTCTTGTTTTTTCATTTTTCTAATTTGTTCATGCTAAAAGCATTTATGACCGTGTATGTATGACATCTAACTCTTTGTCTAATCAATTCCCAAAAGGCAAATAATCACTTCGTATTTTGTCTTGTCAGTACAGAGCTTATGTGTCCTTAAATATGTACATAGTCTTTCATCTAGCTTTTGGTGCTATCTAGTGATGCTGCTCTGAGTTTAAAACACATTTGCTTAGTATGTAAAATATTGTTCTTCTTTCCCACCTGCAATTAATGAAGGTTAAGGAAAGTATTTCAGAACAATATTAGTTGCCAAATGGTTTAACTGTAATAAAGCTGTCTTCAGATATTTGGCTATGTGATGCCATTGTTCTTTAGGGACCATGGATGGCACTGTGTTTTAGGGGCTCAATATCTGATGCTCATAAATAAGCAAAGATCAAAGCTAATACTGAATGTTTATGCAGCCTGCTTCTAGCTCCCAAGAAGAGAAAATAAGTGTGAAATTGGTACAGATATTTAAAAAAATATAGTTAAGAATTGTAAAGAAAATCCTTGTAAAATTTTATGCCCTCGTTTTGAGCCTTTTTAAGAAAATAAACACCAATATAGAAAGCCACACAACATAAATATAGGGCTTAACAAATTATCATAAGGGAAATAACCACCTTATTAGCTATCCCAGAACCCTCCTGTAAGCTCCTTCCTAGTTACTGCTTCTCCCTCCACCTGAAAGTAACCATTTCTTGACTTCTATAGCAATCACTATATATTTCTTCATAGTTTTATCACCTACTTGTGCATCGATGTTTGATAGTCAATCTTGTACATTGTTTAAAATGTCTTTTACTTCACAAATGCCCTCTGTATCCCTTTTCTTTTGAAGAACCTGAATTGTTTGATCTGTATAGTTTCCCACAGTCTAGTTTTTTCTAACTGACTACTCAGTGTACAGTTGAGTATGTCTCTCTGCTCTTTATTTTTCTTGCAGATTGGCAGCTGAATGCAGAGTCTTGGTCAGGCTTAGGTTTTCTCTCTGGCAAGATTCTTGGTGGTGCTGTATTCTCTCATCAGATGCACAGAATGTCTGGTTGTTTGTGTGTATGTGTATGATATAAGTAGCCATTGCTGCTTAATGGCTAGATTTGTTAATTCAATGACAGTTGCAAAATAGTCACATTTTAATTTTTTTTTTTTTAATAAAATTATGCTGTCTAAAGAGACACTTTCCCTCAGCCTCTGGCGTGGAAGATACTGAGTTAGATTATAAATCAGAATCTAACAAATGATGTGAAATTTTTTTTTGCAGTTCTTTGCCATTTGGTAAGAATGGATACAGATGATGAAAATAATATGATTTTCCAGTAAAATGTGTTTACTTTGAGGTTCTTTTTTTTTTTTTTTACCTTTTTGGTATTGCAGCCAAGTGCTTATTCACTTATTATCCAAGGGAAAGAGCAGTTAGTGAAGATATTAGAAAGAATATTGTTCATTAGTATAGTCAGAGAAGGGAAGTAACTCCAGGAATAGCATCCAACGAATACCTTAACCTTAAAGTCTAGCCAAAAGGCAGAGATTCAGAGCACAGTAGTGCTCATTGGAGATAGATTAATATGTTGTAATATACTGACTACTTAGCTTTCATGGTAAATTTGTCATGGGCTTAGTTTATGGTCATTATTTACTTCGAGCTTTGCCAAATACAAATGAGGGGGTAAAGGAAGAATTTTTAAACTACTTGAGACTATATTAATTGTAAGTATCTTCAGATACTTTTGAGAAGCCTGTTTGAATCATTGATGCACGGTTGTATGTATTAATGAGATTTATCCTTACTTCCCAACTCTTAATAGATAGCATTTGTTAACTTGGTTTTTCAGTTTCTGTGTGAAAATAAGACTAGAACCTTATCAAATATGCTATATTTCAGACATCATTAAATTAAACTCTTAACCAAACTTGTAGTGCATTTCTTTATACATAGCACAGCTGTCTGATTAAAAGAATAATTCACATGTGGGTGTTGTTTTCCTTTTCAGGTTGTCTTGCTCTTCCCAAGTTGAATTTGCAGTTTTTGACTCTTCATGATTACCTCTTAAGGAATTTTAATCTCTTCCGCTTAGAATCAACTTACGAAATTAGGCAGGACATCGAGGATAGTGTCAGCAGAATGAAGCCATGGTTAGTAAATTGGTTCCACTTGTAATGAAGAGGTGCAAACAGTGACTGACATAACTCTCTGTCAGAAACCTCCTAAGTGTATTTAGAAACAGTATGCCTGGCGTGAAGATGCCCTCCAAAATATGAGATATTTACTCTTTGAGAAATTCTCTAATGTGGATTAGTGTATACCAAAAGTGCTAAAACATAAAATATCTGTCTGGGTACTTGGGTGTGGTGCTGGGGGCTGGGGATAAGGGAGGAGAGGTATTCATTCATGGAGGGTGGTGAGGGGAGAAATGTAGAGGGGAGAGTAGGATGGACATTAGCAAAGGGTAAAGAGGGAAGGTATGGGCTGACCAGCAGGCCTTTACTAGGACAACGGTTCAAGTCCTGGGAGCTTATGATAAGGAGGTCTTCTACTACCCCAGCTGCTCTTGTGGGGCCGTCACCAGTATCTCAGTTAGCCTCTCTCAGGAACCTGGCAAGAGATGAGGAGCACTGCTGAGCATCACATGGAATCAAACGTTGCAAAGTCTTTCCCGGTCCTCCCTCCATAGATTACCTTGACTAAACCATCAGGATTTACTTTGGGGGCCAGTTGAGTAGGTCTCTTTATTTGAGGAAGTCTTCTGCTTAAACTCAACTCCCCACTTGCTAGCTCATGTCTGGAATTCTTTTAGCTAAGAAAAGACTTTCATTCTAGTTATTGTAGGCAGCTCTGCATTATGAGATTTGTGAAGGTCCGTTTTCCTTTTTAGACATGACTGATTTAGACATGAGATAAATGCCCTTCATTCACTATTTCATTCTACATATGAAATTGATTAGGGTAAGTTATATATCACAAATGACTATAAACTAGTAAAATTAATTCTATAAAATGGATTTTTATTATATTCTGGTCACACTATGCATTGCATACACATACAATTGTATTGCGTTCTGTATGAAAAGCTTAACAGTTTTTGAATGTGAATAGATTCAGGTATCTTCCAGGCTTCTCTCCTTACTAATTATAGACAGCTACATGGACACTGTGATTATGATCTATTTTTCTCACTTCCACATTTTATTTCATACACAGTTCTATTTTTTAATTAGTTATTATGTGAAAAGTTATTCTGGGTGAGAGTATAAAACATAACATAAAATATTTTTTACTTAATAATCAGTTGAGTCAGTAGGCAGGCTAGCACTGTGAGGTTTGTATACTCGCTGGCTGATCATCCCTGCCCACAGTTTTGCTGGAATTATTGCCCATTATTTGGACCCCCAGGGTGTGCTTGATCAGAAAGCTTCTTTCAGTTTATGGTTAACCTTGGGTTTACATGCTCAGATTGTGGACCTAATTTTGGCCATTTTGCAAACTAGGGATTTATTAACTAGCAGTTTATCAAATAGAATTCACTTATATTTTACTTAAATGCTAAATAAAGCAAAAATACTTAATTCTGTGGTCTATTAATAAAGGACATTTTTTTAACTTACATTATTTTCTGCTATGGGAAAGAAAATGTCACTTTTGGGAGTTAACTTGTGATAATAAATTTTTCTAGATTTTCATTCCTAATTGCCCATCACTGAAGGCTTTTAAAAATAATGAGATCTAAAAAGAGGCCAGGCTTCTATCTGTTTCTTGTGTGCTGAAGGTGGAAAAGTCGGGGCATAAATTTTACTCAATGCTTGGTACTAATGATCATGTATTCAGGTTGCTGAAACCACTGAGCAACATAAGGGAGAAAGTATTTATGAGGGGCAGAAATCTATCCTTTTTAATCCTTCCTGTTGCAGGCAGATTTTATAAGGGAAGAAAAAAGAGTTGGGGAGAATAGATTACTGGTTGCCTGGGGGTAGTAACAGGATTGACTGTAGTCAAATGAGAGGGATCTTTTATGCATAGGATGGAAGTGTTCTCAGATTGTGGTGATGGACGCACAACTCTGCAAATTTACTAAACATCATTGAATTGTGCATTTACAATGAATGAATTTTATGGTATGTAAGCTATACTGTGGTAAAAGTGTAAAAAATGGAGGAGGTAACAGTTACTACAAAAGGGTTTAGACACAAGATAATACCTTTTAGAAATTCCCTGTACTAAGCAAGTCACGGGATGCAGAACTTTTATTTTAATTGGTTTCACTCTTTGATGTTGTGAAGTTCTATAATTTTTTTCTTATAACACAAAGCCTTTACCTGGGAGGTAGCTTTTCTTTATCTGTGTAAGTATGTCATTTTTGGCAGTACTTTCCGGTTTTGGAGTGCTGCTGCAGTATTTATGTTATAGATTTCCCGGATACACTACTTAATGTAAAATCTGAAGCACCGGTTAGACTAACACAAGAAGAAAGAATGGGTATTTGAATGTTAGTGATTCTGGTTATTACAACTAGCTTGATTATCTTTACCCCCAATCCATGGCAGTATCTTTTAAATGATTTAAATAGTATGCCCTAAAGCGAGCATTTGCATAGATATTATCATTTGTTGGTTTGTTTTTAATTTTTGAAAATTCCAACTTGTTCCAGAACAGCTTATAGAAATACCGAAATACATAAAATGTAAGGAGTTGAGACTATCTTGATGAAGAGAGGAAAAGGATAAGAATTATTATTACATTATTATAATCTAGATTATTATTATAGGTTATTCTTTTTTTAAGATTTTATTTATTCATTTGAGAGAGCAGAGAGTGAGAGGGAGAAGCAGACCCCCAGCTGAGCCTGGAGCCCTGTGCAGAGCCCAGTAAGGGCCTCAGCCCCAGAACCCCAGAGATCATGACCTGAGCCGAAGGCAGATGCTTAACCATCTGAGCCACCCAGGCGCCCTGGGATAGATTGTTCTTTGACCAAATGCCTCCACTCTATGTATACAGAGTTACCTTTTTTTTCTGTGTGTGTGTGTGTGTGTGTGTGGCATACTCTTCTCTACTTGCCTTTCTTTACTGGACCATATTTGCCTATTCATTCTACTGAATATATTCCTTCTATATTGGGACTTTGTTTTTTTGGTTTGTTTTGTTTTTTGTTTTAAGTTTAGAAATAAGAGTTACTAATGTCTGGGCTTAGTAGCTAAATATGTGTTCCTCCTTACTGATTTTAGTTGACCAGAAGTTGGGGAAAAGTCATTTTTTTGTTTGAGTAATCATGCACTTCTTTGGTTTTCAGGCAATCTGAGTATGGTGGTGTAGTGTTTGGTGGTTGGGCACGAATGGCCCAGCCTATCGTGGCTTTCACTGTAGTTGAGGTTGCCAAGCCCAACATAGGTGAAAACTGGCCAACCCGAGTTCGTGCGGATGTTACCATCAATCTGAATGTCAGAGATCACATCAAAGATGAATGGGAAGGTAATTTTGTATTTCAAAAAATTAAGTTACATTTTTGCCTTTTTAGTGTATAGACTTAGAAAATTGGCAAAGCACTTTTACTAAGCATTACCCTTCTAAACATTTATGAAATTTATCTTTAAAAATTGTCTTTATAATTACTAGTAGTAAAAATATCAAGGAACATACAGGCACAATTAAATGTCTTAATACTTTAGTAAAAAGCATAAAATAGCATGCATATCACAGTATTTTGAGAATTGCAGTTTGCAAAGCTGAGAGGATCTCTTTAAATCCCAAATTTAGTAAGACAATATTTATGAATTTGTAGGATCAATATAAAAAGAATCAAAATATTACTGTTCACTAAAGAAAGGGGGGATAACCCACACATAACCTGCACACCTGCAGAGCTAGTAAAGAAAATTGGTGTTTTTAAGAGCAAAAAGTCACCAAAGTAAAGAGAATAGGGATGCATACAGTTGCTGCAAAATAAAGATACAAAATCAAAAGTAGACAAACTCAAAAGGAATTTAAGGAGATCTCGTAAAACATCTCAGAGAGAAATAATAGTAGTTTAACTGTTTGTACTAAAGGGAGGAAGTTAGGTAAAGAATTAGTGATATTAAGTGTATTCAAGGATAAATAATAGATGCAGAGAAATTAGATGAGTTATTTCCCCTGTTCTTTCCTAGGCAACATTTTAGGGGCAGGAGTTCTGTGTCACAGGAATTTTATTTAGAGGCAGATTTGTTCAGAGTTACTAAGCCAAGTAAAGACTAAAAACATTGATAACACCTGTGCCAGAACTGACACATGACCTAATTTTTAAGTGGCACTTTTATATTTTTCTCCCAGCTGTCTGTGAGAGCTCTTACTTGCTGTCCTGTTGTGAGAAACAGTAGCCGGTAGATTTTATCTCCTTCCACCTTCTTGGCATGCCAGAAGGAAAGGGATAGTCCCTGAATGGGTCAGTTGTCAGAAATTATTGCTCCCAGTATAGCTGTTTATAACCAGAGGGACTATATGATAAATTTATCCAGTAATTCTGAAGGAATCCAGCGGCAAAGCTGGCCACATGTTTAACAAATGGCCACTGTAGTGGGTGTAGTTCGTGACAGATTGTTTTTATGATTTCTGGATCCTTCAGAACAGGGGCGCCTGGGTGGCTCAGTCATTAAGTGTCTGCCTTCAGCTCAGGTCATGATCCCAGGGGTCTGGGATCGAGCCCCGCATTGGGCTCCCTGCTCAGTGGGAAGCCTGCTTCTCCCTCTCCCACTGCTTGTGTTCCCTCTCTCGCTGTCTTGCTCTGTCAAATAAATAAATAAAATCTTTAAAAAAAAAAAAAGTTCCAGTCTAATCTAGTGCGTTACACATCTAGAGTACTGTATATCTTTATTGTTGCTAAATCTTAAAAGAGAGACATTAAGTTGCCAGAGAAGGTTTTATACTTACTACCTTTGGCATTTAAGAAAGTATTAAAATAAACACTTTTACACAGTTACCTAAATTCCTTTCCTTCATTACTTTGGAGACTTACATCAGAAGGACATTGAAGTCTTTTTTTTCTTTCATTCTTTTAAACATAGGCCTCTGATAGAATGAGAAATGTAATGGATAAATTTTGATGGGCAGGAGAGGGAACAGCAGGGTACTGTGGAACAAGTGATTCATAATATGGGGCATGGTGGGGAGAAAAGTGTTTTCTGGGAGGCCAGAGTCAAAATTCACTCCCTGTGTTGATCACAGATGGAGTAACTAAATAGAAAATGGAGGCAAAAAATGAGAGGGAGGTTCTGGAAGTAGTAATATTGTCCTGTAGAAACAATAGTTTTGAAGAGTATAAGCTAAATATGTAAAACAATTTCTTGTTCCTTCAAAAGGTATGACGTTCAGGCCCATATCTTCTCCATTACCCCATTTAAAATTAAGGAAACTGAATTAAGGACACAGAAATGCTGGATTCTGCTCCAGAAGGGCACAGCCAGGATGGAGTGGATACAAATGGTTGAAAGGAGAAAAGTAGTTGAGCTCACTGTTACATAAGGGTTTTTTTAATGTAGACCTGAGATGTCCCACAGTGAAATGATCTGCCTTAGTAGGGAATAGGCAGTCATCCCTCAGTGATGCCAAAAAGTGACACTGGTCGGGACTAAATTACTTCTCAGGGCCACCTCTTTGACTCAAAGACTTAGACGTTGTAATGAGTTGTGCAGATCAGAAGTCCGAAAGGGTACAACTCAGAGAGTAGAACAGTTCTCCTTAGTTCTCATTGCTTCTCCTGCTTCTAATTTGTTGGGAAGTAAACGATAAAGTCATTATTATGAATCAGAGTGATTGTTACTAGCACACTTAAACCCCAGTCCATATTAAGACAAACCAGAATGGTCCCAATACTGTTAGCTACACACTGACATTGCTGATTTGATTTAGTTGTATATCTTATTACCACGGTTATGAGCAAGCAGACTGTTTAAGTTTGCATTTATGTCCTACAGTGGCTAACAAAACAAATCAGGAAAGCAATGAAGATTAAGTGGTATGACATTACATGGATATGTGATCTAAATTTATGTCCCTTGTCTTCCCATGTCTCTACTTATAATAGAGCTGGGGATCCAGTTGAGTCCAGTATTGGGTCTAACGACTGAGAAGCTATGGACTTTGGTACAAGTTTCCTATTTCTGGACATTTACTTATAAAAATTTTTATTTGCCAAATGAAACTATGTATATTCAACCATGTTCTCAATATGATATCTGTAAACAATGCTTTTGTGCTTTGATGAATTATTCTTGAGTTGACCTCTTTCAGGGAATGCAGTTAGACTGTTGTTGGAATGACAGTGATGGATAGTTTAAACTGATGTTAGAAGCCTGCTGAATATGATATAGATGGATTATATGACAACCATATTTTCAGTTAGTAAGAATGCTAAAAATAAGAATTATGAGCATCCAGGTTTGGAGCTGTAACATGACTTGAAGGGCTTATTCAGTAATGTATTCATGGCATAAAAGCTTATAATTTTAATATAAAGAGAAATTTTCACTTTAATTATTCCTGTTAAACATTGAATTTTAAAGATTATAGGAAAACCCATAATTATATTACAATGCAAATATAATCATTGATCACCTCTGGTACTTTACATGTTTCTTATATCTCTTAAGAGAATGAGAATTTGCCATCAAAGGACTAAAAACAATGATATTCTAATAAGTGAAAATGTCTTTGTTTTACCAGGTCTTCGTAAGCATGATGTATGTTTTTTAATTACTGTACGGCCCACAAAACCTTATGGTACTAAGTTTGACCGGAGGAGACCTTTTATTGAGCAGATTGGCCTGGTTTATGTGAGAGGCTGTGAAATCCAGGGCATGCTGGATGATAAAGGGCGTGTCATTGAAGACGGTATGGTGATCTGTAGTTTTGAAAGCGTGTGTGTACATAATGATAAGTTTCTGTGCCTTTTTTTCTTTTTGCATCTTAGGTAATATTATTTAGTTATTTTACATACTAAACACAAAGAATTATGTATAAAATATGTGTAAGATACCTACCACCCACTTTTAGAAATAAATAATATGGTTTCTAAACTTTTTGTTAGATATTGAAAAGGACAGGATCTTTTGAAATTACCCATATTTAAAACTTTCCTTTTATAATACTTTACAATACTGCTTTTTTAAAACCTCTAAACACTTATGACATATTTGTCTAATTTTTCCTTCTTAAGTTTTATTGATTTGATTCATTGTAGCAGTGGCTCTCAATTGGGAATAGCACTACCCTGCATTTTGAAATGTATGATGGTATTTATCTTGTCCTGTGCCTGGGGTAGGAGTAGGGGATGGTGAGCTATTGGCATTTGATGGATGGGGGCTAGGGATGCTAAACATCTAAACAGAGCTGCCTTCTCAGTTGGTTAAGGTCTGACTCTTGACTACAGCTCAGGTCATGATCTCAGGGTCGTGATACTGAGCCCCGAATCAGGCTTTGTGCTGAGCCTGGAGCCTGCTTAAGATTCTCACTCTCCCTCTCTCTCTGCCCTTTCCCATCACCCACTCACGGGCGCACGTGCCCCCACTCTCTCTCAAAAAAAAAAAAAAAAAATTAAACAGAGCTGCCTTGTAGAAGGAATCGGCATACCTAACATGCAAACATTACCCCATTTAGAAATACCATTTAGAAATTACAGGATTTGTCAGCTCTTTGATTTCTTAGGCTTATCATTGACTTTTCTTTGAAATTCTTCATCTTGTCCTGACATTCTTGTTATACTTACTGTTAAATTATAACTGCATCTATGTCCAGTGCTTATTTCCCAATTTGTTTACTAAACTCTCAGAACTTGAATTGACTTCTACTGCCTGTCATTTTAAGGTGGCACCATTGCTACAAGTGCTGGTAATCAAGCTGACCTTACTGCTAAAATAAAAGAAAATAGGAAAGGTGGAATAAATGTAAGGCCACATATTGGGACCAGCGTTAGAGGTCTAAGACAAAAGTAAGGAGACGAGGCAAAGGGGCAAGAAAAAGCCTCTCAGCTTTCAGCTATTAGTATATGAAATTTCCTTTCACACTGGTGTTATTAGGAATGGAATGTGGAAGGATGAAAAGAGTGATCAGTCGAGTGCTTACACTAGGTAAGCTAAGTAATAGGAGTTCTGAATAACTGACAAAAGTAAAGTTGTTTGACTTCTAGGGCTCTTATTTTGGTTGAGGACATACACAGACAATTGTAGTCCATGGCACTGCATCATAAATAGTACATCACAAACATTTTTCTGGGAAAGAAATAGGAAGAATTTAGGGAAGGGAGAAAATATTTTCAGCTTCTAGACATTTGAAATGGATGAGTGGAAAACGTTCTAGTCAGGGGAAGGACTGGGGTTCAGTGTGGAGGATTTACTCATCATTTCCAGAAAAGGAGTACCGCTAAGTTACTTTGATACTTGAAAAGTATATATTTCACTTACGGACTTTCTCAAAATGTCTAGGACCTGAGCCAAGACCCAATCTTAGAGGAGAGTCAAGGACATTTAGAGTGTTCTTGGATCCAAACCAGTATCAACAAGATATGACCAATACTATACAAAATGGAGCAGAAGATGTGTATGAAACTTTCAATATCATAATGAGGAGAAAACCAAAGGAAAATAACTTTAAGGTAATTTTTAGGCTATATAACTGAAGGTACTATGTCCAATTTGAGTAACTTCTAAAATGTAAATACATAGATCCTGGGTAAAAGAATGTTTTGTGAAGGAAATGATCACTGCTTTTATTCTGATTCTAAATAATTCTCTTATATTATTAACATGTAGACTAAATATAAAAACTGAAGAAAATTTATTTACTAAATCTGTTTTGTCTTTTGATGAGTTTAGAAGCTTACAATATAAATTAATCCAGGTCAGCCTCCTTCCTTGCTTTTTGTGTACTAGATGCTCAGGATAGCAAGTATAAGGTAAAGGAAACTGCTTGTTTATTTGTTTACTGGGAGTTCTTTTTTTAAATCAAAGGTAAGTGTACTTCCAGATCACTTTATGAATACAGATGTGAAACCCCATAGCTCAGAATTACTCTATGATATAATGTGTTTTACTCATTGGCAGGAAAAGGGAGGTTTGGGGCTAGAGAATTTTACTTTTATAACTTAATGGAGATAAGGAGTTTTGATAGAAGATTTTTTAAATTATCTGAAAACTACTATATTATAAAACGTAAATATTGAATGGTTTTAGCATTTGGTAACACTACCTTCTGCACAGGTACATTTCTTTTTTCTCTCCCCCCAAAACATAGTGCTTCTTATGCATTATCAGTTTATTACCTTTTTTTCCCCTGTTCTTGTGATTAAAAAAAGACTTCACATACAAAGGAATTTATTCCCCATTTTGCCCTATAGTTGAAGACAAAACAACGGAACTAGTCTTGATTTCTTTTTGTCTCACACTGTGCATCCAGGCCATCGGTCAGTCTGGTTAGCTCACCACCTCCACTGACACCACATCCAAGACACCTTCATCTCTCACATCCCTGCTTCCATTCTTGACGGCCCCTCCCCTTCTGCTGTTCTCCACACGGTGACAGAGTATAAATGATGCCTTGGTACGCTGTTCAACACACTTTAATGGTTTCCCCTCACAGTAGAAAATTATTTCTATAATCCAAGAGGCTCCTTCATTATCTGTCCTCTGGCCACCTTTCCCAACATCATTTTCTAACACCTTTTCCCGATTCACTCCACGCCAGGTGTGCTGACCTTTCTGCTGTTCTTTAAGAATCCAAGCTTTTGTCCATGATGTTCCCTCTACCAACACAGTCTTCTAGGTATTTCCCTCGTTCGTTCCCTCACTGCATGTGGGCAGCTCTGCTTAGATGTTAATTCCTAAGAGAAGCTTTTTTCTGGAAACCTTACCTAAAGTAGCCTCTCCCCTTCTTCTCGTTCTTAATCCAGTTGTCTTCATTTCTCCTTGCAGTCTTTGTTATACCTGGTGACTATATATTTATTTATCTGACTTCACCATTAGAATGCAGGTCTGTGAGGGCAGGGTCTCATTTGTTTGTCTCTGTTTTGGTTCTCAGTAATGATTGAATTCAGTCACTTAACTAAAAATGAAAACAAGATCCTTACTTATGTTCATTCGTTTCACCATTTTATTTAATGTCCACCGTGTATCTGGCATTGGGCTTAGTTGTATGGAGCCAATAAAGATGAGTAAGACAGAGCTTCTATTTTTAGGAAGTTTAGACTACTAATAAGGGAAGTTAAAAATATAAACAAATAACTACCATGAAGTGTTAGAAGGTGCCAAAAGTCATGACAAGGATGCGGATAAAAGTGTCATGGAAGGGGCTCCTGGCTGGCTCAGTCGGAAGAGCATTGACTCTTGATCTCAGGGTCATGAGTTCTAGCCCCACGTTGGGTGTAGAGATTAGTAAAAAAAAGTAAACTTTAAAAAACAACAACAAAAAAGTGTCATGGGAGGTCAAAAGAGGCATTCAGATTCCAATCCAAGCAACGGGCAGTGATTAACTTTCCTGTGTTTGGGAAAAAGACAAATGCTCTTTTGGTGTGTTCAGTGTTTTATTATATACCTGGGCAGCATCCCTTATTTCCTTTTCTCTTTCCCATTCGTACAGTGCCCGTTCTGACCTGGGTGTTTTATTTCTTGCCTGAATAGTTGCACTAAATTGCTTCCTCTGCCCTAGCTCTGTTCTCCTCCTAGTCAGTCACCTGTTTTTCATATGCCTCCACTGATCATTTCAGTCAGCTTCTCAAAACATTTCTCTGACTTTCCATTAATGATGAAATAAACCACAGCTCCTTCGCAAGTCCTGTGCTTTGAGCTAAATTGAAATGCCACTTTCCTCCATGAAACCTTTCCTAAGGTCAAAAGTCTTCCCTGCATGCATCTCTTGCCTCCTTGGAACCGTGTTCTCATTGTATTTTGTAATACTCTGTATTGTGGACCAAATTCTGCTGCTTTGTGTCATTGCTAAGGACATACTTCATCTCCCTACTAAAATTTTAATTTTCTTAGAGAGTAGAGCTCTTGTTTTATCCATCATTATGTGAACATACTCGTTTATCTGTCCATCCAGTGATTTGCCCATCTCAGAGTCAGACTTCCTAGATCCCTGCTCTCATGGAAATGATATTCTAGTGGGGATTAGACAAATGATAAACAGGTAACTAAGTACATGAATAAGAGAATTTCAGGTAGTGATTAGTGCAAGAAAATAAAACAAGGTGATGTGATAAGAGTGTGATTAACATACACTGTGCTGTTACTTTGTTGTCCTGTTGTAGTGTATAGCATTTATAACATAAAAATGGTTGGTTTTGTTATTTTATTCTTTGTAATTAATAGCCTAGCCTTCTGATTTCCATATATGGGATAGAGCACTTTCTCGAAGTAATTATTGGAAAGTCTAAAAGTTTACCTTGACTTTTGGTAATTTAGACAATGTATATATGTTAATAACTATAAAGACTTTTTATTGTAGAATGTTCTGAAATTTATTTGACATTTCACTTTTATCTTTTTGTCTATTTTTAATTTAAAATTTCTAATTTTATTTCTTCTGTTTTAATATTTTTAAATTATGAGATGTTTCACAACTGAGGCATATATTAATATGCTTCTGGTTGTGTATCATCTTAGCATTGAGGAACTATGGAATATAAAGAGGAGAAGACTCCGGGAATTTCTAAGAGGAAGCATCCTCTTTAAGGGTTTGTTCTATAATATTTTCTTGTTGTGTAGTCCTGATTAGGTTTTCATTCTACCCAACGGGAGTCAAGTGATGAACTCATTTATGACATTCTGTCTAAATGAACTCCTAACGGATAAACTGTCCTTGCTAAGTTTGGTCTTTTGTTTAACTCAGTGTATGGCATCAGCTGAAAATATAGCTGTTGATTTAGTCTAGCCAAGCACCTGTCAGCAGAAAATAGCTTCTTGCCCTGAAACACTCGGGAATTCTGGATTAGTGCAGCCAGCTCTGCATTCCAGTGAAGTGCAAATGTTTGAGATGGCTTCTTGACACAACCCTTTTCTGTCCTTTCACTGACAGGCTGTGCTGGAGACCATTCGGAACCTGATGAATACTGATTGTGTGGTACCTGACTGGCTGCATGACATCATTTTAGGTTATGGGGATCCAAGTAGTGCACATTATTCAAAAATGCCCAATCAAATTGCCACTCTTGATTTCAATGATACATTTCTCTCCATTGAGCATTTAAAAACCAGCTTTCCTGGTCATAATGTTAAAGTAACTGTGGATGACCCAGCTGTACAGATACCCCCTTTCAGGTAAAGTCAGAACTGGATATACTCCATTCAAGCTTTCTGTAGCCTGTGTGATATAGGCCATTGGACTATAGCTAAAGTTTTGAATATCTTGATTTTGTTTGGGCAGTCTTTACCTTCACCATATAATGACTGGGATAAATTTATTTTATTTGACTCTGTTTCTTAGTACAGAAAACTATTTTAAGTCCATAATAAAAGTAGGGGTGCCTGGGTGGCTCAGTCATTAAGCGTCTGCCTTTGGCTCAAGTCATGATCCCAGGGTTCTGGGATCGAGCCCTGCATCGGGCTCCCTGCTCCGCGGGAAGCCTGCTTCTCCCTCTCCCACTCCGCCTGCTTGTGTTCCCTCCCTCACTGTGTCTCTCTCTGTCAAATAAATAAATAAAATCTTAAAAAAAAAAAAGACCATAATAAAAGTAGCCTAACGTCTAACAGGGACCAGTAAATGCTTGTTGTCTGAAGAGCATTATATATAAACATATTTATAGTATTTGACTAAAGAAATACGCCTTTGTCTATTATGTATAATCTGGTATATTTCCTAATTAATGGACATAGTCTTGGTATGTTGAACTTTCTTTTGTCTTCAGGGGAAAAATTCTGTTTTTAAGCTTACTTGCTTTCACAAAACTTAAATATTCACAATATAGTTATAATTCACGTTAAAGGAGCTTTGGTTTTAATTTTGAGTAGAAATGGAACAAAGTATCTGAAGCAGCAACTCATCACTCTTCCCTGAATTCTATTACATGGAAAAAGTGCACATAGAGAATTCTTTTTTTTTTTAGTTTAATTTTAATGTATTCATTGACCTCACCTGCTTAGGTGTTCCTAACCCCAGGCTAAAAACTTCTGCCCTGCCTTAGGGCACCTGGGTGGCTCAGTTGGTTAAATGTCTGTCTTTGGCTCACGTCATGATCTCAGGGGCCTGGGATTGAGCCCTGCTGAGCAGGGAGCCGCTTCTCCCTCTCCCTCTGCCCCCCTACCCCCTGCTCATGCTCTTTCTCTCTCTCTCTCTCAAATAAAAAAAAAAAAAAAAAAGAACTTCTGCCTTAAAGGCTTGATATTCCAAGAGTCTCCTAACAGGGCTCCAGCCTGTCTCTCTAGCCTTATTTTCTCTATTGTAACCATTCTGGCAAAACTGGCCACTTGTATTTGAAACTATAGTCTTACTTCTTCCCAGAATATCTTCCCTTCCATGTTTGTATGTCTAGTTTCTTTGAAACTCATCTTTGATGCCATCTCTCCCACGAAGCCTTTTCTTACTTAAGGAGGGACAATGTGTAAAGGACTTCATAGTGCCTGAATATAACTATAGAAATGCTCCTTCTTTGATTCTCCCTTAATCAGTTGACTTTTTCTAATCTGAACACCATTAACACACATTTTAGTGCTTTTAAGTCTACTCTTTTCAGAATATATGTACAGATAGTGAGTTCCTTTAAGACATAAATGTTTCTTTCTGATCGATTATCCTCCATACAATGTCATGCACAAGGTAGGTGCTTGGTAAACATTGTTAATTGTAAAAATGAACAAAGATTTTGGTCTTGTAGGATAACTTTTCCAGTAAGGAGTGGAAAAGGGAAGAAAAGGAAAGATGCAGATGGTGAAGATGAAGATACTGAAGAGGCAAAAACCTTAATTGTTGAACCTCATGTCATTCCTAATAGGGGTCCTTATCCTTACAACCAACCCAAACGGTAATTTTACTGTCTGTATTAATTGTACTAATAAATAATAGTTTGCTATTTTGGATTAATAATAGTTTAAAATTTACTGATCCTTTAGAAACCCCAGGAAGCTTCTGTTTCTGGACCCTCTTTCCTTGTATTCTGTCAGACAGCTAAATAGCTCAGACATTTTTGGTCGTTCTGTAGTCATATTTCCAAAAGAAACATTTTTGGGTACTATGAGAAATAAATATTAAAGGGCTACCTTAATTTGAGCACAGCATTCTTACTTTAAGACCACGTGTCACATGTAGCAGCTACCCTCATGCATGGGTGCCGTGACTAAAAAAGTGGCATTATATACGGTATTAGATTGGGAACTGGAACTTTGACATTCCAGGTGAAATGTAAGATGGACTAAGTGTATTAAATAATTGTAGTCTTTTCTTTCCATAAGATTCATTCAGTTTTAGTTGGTCATTAGAGGATGGAGGTGAAGGGAATCATTCAGAAGAGATTGGTTTAGTGTTGTAAGATGTAAAAGTACTGGAGATTTGCCATCCAACATTGTTCTTATAGTTAACAATACCGTATTATGCAACATTGTTCTTATAGTTAACAATACTCTATTAAAATTTGTTAAGAAGGTAGATTTCATGGTTTTTTGTTTTTTGTTTTACCACATACATGCACATGCACACTCACACAACCACACACCCGGGGGAGAAGAAATTGGGAGAATGGGGCATATACAGAGGAGACATTTAGACCTCTGGTCATTGTTGTCTAAAGTTTTACCAAATGTTATTCATCCATGTTTTTAACCAACTTTTTATTTACTCTTATTTGCAGTAATACAATTCAGTTCACTCACACACAGATAGAGGCTATCCGTGCTGGAATGCAGCCTGGGCTAACTATGGTAAGAGAACTATTGTTACACATGTTTTTACATGGATTCAGACAAGAAGTAGGCCTCAAATGTTTAGAGTATATTTGAAGCACAAAAGCCCAACTGAATTTAAGTGTTTGTAAGTCATTGTGGCATTGTTTCCATATGGAGATTTTGCTTACTGCTCATTTCAGTATTCATAAATTAAGTTTTAATGGAACATAGCTATGCCTTTTTGGTTATGAGTTGCCCGTGCCCAGTTTTTTGCTGTTAACAGCAGAGTTAAAGTACTTGCAGCAGAGATTATATGGCCTGCAAAGCCTGAAATGTTTACCTGCTGGCCTTCTACAGATAAAGCCTGCTGACAACCGATTTAAAAGTGTGTTTAGTTTCCAAGTATTTAGAGACTTTCCTGTTATTCTTCCACTTACTAATTTCTGGTGTAAGTCCTTTATGGTCAGAGACAATACTTTGTGTGATTTCATTTTTTTATTTTTTTAATTTGCTCAAGTTTATTTTGTGGTCCAGGATATGATCTCTCTTGGTGAATATTTCAACACACTTTAAAAAAAAAAGTGTTTATTCTGTTGTTTTGAGATGGAGTGTCCTATATATGTCAGATTCATTTGGTTCAATATTTCTCTGTCCTTGCTGATATTCCACCTACCATTTCTGTTGATTACTGAAAGTGGAGTATTGAAGTCTCCAACTGCAGTTACATGTTTATCTGTTTCTCCTTTCATTTCTTTCAGTTTTTGCTTCAGTTTTTTAAAGCTTTATGGATAGATACATACATATTCAAGGTTTTAATGTCTTCTTGGTGAATTGATGCATTTATTATGTAGTGTCTATTTTCATAACTGGTAATTTTTTTTGTTCTGAAACGTACTTTGATATTAATAGAGCCACTACAGTTTTCTTTTGATTAATGTTTGCATGGTCTGTCTTTTCCCATTATTTTATTTCTAACCTACCTATTAATGTTTGACATGAACTTCTTGTAAACAGCATCTAGTTGGGGTATGTATTTTCTTTGCTCTGACAGTCTCTTTTAATTGGTGTGTTGAGACCACTTACATTAAATGCAACTGATACGTTTGGATTTAGGCCTACCATTTTATTTATTTTATGTTTATTCCCTTTGTTTTGTGTTCCTGTTTCTCTTTTTTTGTTTTTACCTTCTTTTGGGTTATTTACATAGTTTTTAGTGTTTCATTTTAATTTATCTATTGTGTTCTTTTATATCTCACATAGTTTTCTCTTAGTGGCTGCTCTAGAGAATTAACAGTATAGATGCTTAATTTTTCACAGTCTACTTAGAAATACTATTTTGTCTCTTAAGTTGAATAAAAGATCCTTACCTCCATGTAGGTCCCTTTCCCTTTTATGCTGTAGCTTTTATGGGTATTACGTCTGTATACATTGAAAATGCTGTCAGGCAATGTTAAAGTCAAACATTTTTTTAAATTATTTATTTGAGAGAGGGCGAGCATAGGTGTGCATGCAAACGGGGAGAGGCAGAGGGAGAGGGAGAGATAATCTCCAGCAGACTCTGCATTGAGTGCAGAGCCTGACACGGGGCTCTATCTCACAATCCTGAGATCATATCCTGAGCCAAAATCAAGAGTCAGACGCTCAACTGACTGAGCCATCCAGGCACCCCAGAAAGTCAAACATCTTAAAGGGGTGAACTCTAGAGGAGAAGAATCTATTATAAATTTGCCATTTTTCTTTCATTCCTGATATTTTAAGTTTGCTCTGATGTCAGTTCCTTTCTGTCTGAAGAACTCTTTTACCACTTAAGAGTAGGTCTGCTAGTGGGGCACCTGGGTGGCTCAGTCATTAAGCGTCTGCCTTCGGTTCATGTCATGATCCCAGGGTCCTGGGATCAAGCCCCGCATCGGGCTCCCTGCTCAGCAGGAGGCCTGCTTCTCCCTCTCCCACTCCCCCTGCTTGTGTTCCCTCTCCCGCTGTCTCTCCCTCTGTGTCAAAAAAATAAATAAAATCTTAAAAAAAAAAAAAGAGTAAGTCTACTAGCAATGAAATATCTTAGTTTTACTTCATGTGAGAATGTCTCTGAATCATCTTCATTCTTTAAAAATATTTTCACCGGACATAGACTTCTCTGGAGTTCTTTCTTTTCAGCACTTTTAAAATGTTATTCCACTTCCTTCTGGCTTCTGTGGTTTCTGAGGGAAACCCAGTCACTTCAAACATCTTTTTGCTATATGTAATGTATCATTTTTTTCTGGTTGCTATTAAGAATTTTTCTTTAATTTTCAGCTGTTTAACTAAGATGTATTTGGGCTTGGATTTCTTTGGGATTATTCTCTTTGGAGTTTGCTGAGCTTCCTGAGTCTGTAGATTTAAGTCTTTTGCCAGATTTTAGTTTTCAACCATTATTTCTTCATATATTTTTTCTATGCCGTAAACTTCTTCCTCTTGTTCTAAGATTTAAGTAACATAAATGTTAGACCTTTTAGTATTGCCCCATAGATTCACGAGGCTCTCTTTATTCGTTTTCAGTCTTTTCTTTCTGCTTATATTTTAGGTTGGGTGATTTCTATTGCTCTGTTTTCACCTTCGCTGACTATCTTGTCCACTCTGTTATTGAACTCATGAAGCAATTTTTTTTAATTTATATCTCAGTTTTAGAATGTCCATTTTCTAACAATGTGATAACTTAGTAGTTTGATATATGTTCATCTCCTTTTTAGGTTGTGGGTCCACCAGGTACTGGAAAAACAGATGTTGCAGTCCAAATCATATCCAACATCTACCATAATTTCCCAGAGCAGAGGACTCTGATTGTTACTCATTCTAATCAGGTGAGTGTGTACGTGTGTGTGTGTGTGTGTGTGTGCATGCACGCATGTGTACTCACATATGTAGGATGGATGGTAGGGGAGATAAAGGAGTGGGGAGTGAATGAAAGCACAATGGAGATTTGTTTGTATGATAACCTGACCATAGGTACGACAGAATACTGAAAGGCTGATGAGTATAGTGTTTGCTGTTGAGTTACTCTTGGATTGTTACTGGTCGTGACCAGACTATATTAGGAAAATATATAAACAATCTTTTATTTCTAATGGAGAGGGTCAAAATGTGGGAAAGCTAAGAAGAATACTTGGATTTATGGTCAAATATTTGGATAAATTAAATTTCTCCCCACCCTCAACCCCCACCACCTTCCATGCTAAGCTAAAGCTTTTACTTTGAGATTGAAAGCATATAACCATTACTGGTAATATTTTCCATCCTTTAGTAGAATGAATATTACCAAAAGACTAGGGCTCAAATGTATTAATACTGGATTAAGTTGTATATCCTTATGAGGTTTGTATCATGGAAGGACTATTTTATGCTGTAGATTCAATACATAAGGCATTTACAAACCGCTAAAGCAATAAAAACAAACTTTTCTCACATAAATAATGTCTGAAAAATGAGCTTTATATCTATGTGTGTGCTATGGTAGTTCCTCCAAAGTTGTCACTATCATAGAAATGAATAGGACAACTAACATTCACTAGCTCTTTTGTAGCAGCTTTCAGAATTTCATGAAACTTGCCAGATAGTCTAACCTCCATAGGTACTTATGTTTTCTAAATGGTGATTTCAGTTGGCCACTTCTTTAAAAGAGTTGATCTACAAAGAAACGCTGGGTTTTTAGAATGCAAAATATCACTTACTCTATTAATTTGTCAACTTTTAATCTACAGGAGGTTTTTAAGATTAATGCTGTGCACTTCATTCACTTGTTTTTATATCTTTGAAGTTTGTAAGTAGTGGTTGCATTATTATACAGTATACTAAAATTGTGCAGAGGAGAAAGTTGACCAAGGCTTTATCTTAATTAAAGAAACAAATTACATAAAGGCCTTTTTTTCTTCTATTTAGTAAAATTTAATCTGTAATAATCTTACCTATTTCCCAATTCTTAAAATGAATAAAGAGTAATTCATTTGTTGTTGTTCTATCATAGTATTTTTGGTAAGTTTTTTCATAACTTGATAATGACTTTCGGTAGAATCTTTTACTTATAATCGACTTGTATAGTACAATTACAGAGAAAGTTGTTTTACAAATATAACGGAAGACTTCATTGTTTGCTAATGAATAATCCTTAATAATCATATCATCCTCAGTGATGTCTATTAAATTGTTGCTTTGTTGATTTTTTACAATTGTTTCATTTGTCAGATCTTCATTTGCATACTTACTGCAAACAGTTCTTCAGTATTACTTTAATTCATAATGAAATCTTGCAGTTTTTTTCTGAGAGTGCAGTGTGGGAGTATTTTTTGTTCTCTAAATCTTTGTGGTTCCTGAGTTTGGATGGTGAGTAATGCCATGTGGTCTGATCCATTGGATCCCAGGTTTTGGATGGAAAGCATCAAGAGTTTGGATAGTGGGGAATTTTTTTCTGAAAATTTATGTTAACTTCTTCAGTATCTGAGCTCTAACTGCTAGAATTTTGATAGCAAAGGATATCTCTTTTTACATTCTATAACCTGGATATTTATAAGACTGGATGTTGACTTCATGGGCAGGCTTAGATTGATGGTAGTTAAGAGAGAGTTTTGGCTGATTTTTAAATGATGTCTTTAAAATTAGCATTATCTTTCCATACAATGGAACTTTTGCCTTTCCACAAAACATTGTAACTGCAGATGTTCAGGTAATTAATACTAGGATTTAAGGGAACCCTAAAATACGAGCATTTCATAGGTAGAAAGGAGTGACTTCTATCAGATGGCTTCCATCAGAATAGTTTGCAATAAATGAGTGCTCTGCTCATTGTTGTTATAGAGAACTTTAGACCTTTGGCCTAAGATTTGAATGATGCACTTTATCTTTCCACTCTGTGGTCCTCTTGATATATTCAACCTACACACTCACTGCCTGAGTCCCTCAACCTCAAAAATGTTTCAGTTTCCTGCAACCCATGGATATTCTATTGAGTGAAATCTTGGTGTGTTTATTAATTATTTTAGTAACTGTTACTATTTGGGGAAAATAGAAACTGATCCAAAGCCTTTCTTTTTTTCGTAAATTAGAAGCAAAGATTTAATGATTAGTGGTTTTTATGGTTTTCAGTTATTCAGTTGGCCAAATATATGTAGGCAGCAATATCAGAAATCAAGAAAAATACTGTTTCGTTTAAATTGTAAATGACCTAACGTAAGACTTGTTTCTTTCTGTGTTTTGAAGTTGATTCTTATCTGACTGGACAACGCTCATTCTTTTATGTCTTTCTAAATGTTAGTTTTTCTTATTTTTAAAGGAGCTGCTGGTTCATTAAAATTCACCATCATCCTTTTTGTTTTATTCTCCAGGCCCTGAACCAGTTGTTTGAGAAGATCATGGCTTTAGACATTGATGAGCGCCACCTCCTGCGTCTTGGTCATGGGGAAGAAGAGCTGGAGACAGAGAAAGATTTCAGCAGGTGACCAAATGGGGATGAGTTATGAAATGATATACAAAACAATTTTTAACCTTCTCCTCTTTTTCTTTATTAAAGAAACACCAAGAGACGAGAGTCATGAATAATACAACTTGATTCTGAAAGGTTCTAGCATAACCTACTTGTAGTTGTAAAAATCTGGTCATGATCTCCCTCAGCTCCAGTTCTGTGTGTTTATGCCTTTTTTTCCTAAAGAATACAGTTACTTCAGTAAAGAGAGTTATCTTGTTCATCTTTTTAAAATTGCAGATTGCCATTTGTTCTCTATTTATTGAGGTGATTTTTAATGTTGCCAACTCAAACTGTACAAGTTTACCTGATTCCACATTTCATCCAGACATTTAATTTGTGTGTATTTTAGATATCAATTAAAAAATTGGTTCATTTAATGAAACACAATTGAAGATTAATGACAGTATAAGCTTTGGGGTTGTAAATCTTATTATAGCTACTTAATTGCCATTTAGCTGGACTTTATGTTTAACAGTACATGAAGTAAAGTGACTAAAATTTTACAAATCAGATTTCTTCTGCTGTTAGTATTTTAGGTTTCCTAGTCACACTTTCTTTATAACAGTTCATTTATTTATATTTAAATCCATTTTTAAAGCATGATTTCAGACTAATCATAACAAACAGCTGCACATATTTAATACACCCTTTGGCTATTAAACATGACCTTTGACTAAATTGATCATAGACATCAAAAGAGCTAAAGGAGTGTTAAATTATTATGTTGCATCTATTTTGAGTTCCTGTATCACAGAGCTCACCAAACATTTGTTAGCTTTAAGAAATCATAGGGCAAAGAACAACACACATTAAGTTATTTGGGGCTCTAGATTCTTAATTTTGGATTAGCCGGAGTTACTTCTCTGAATTCTTGCCGTGAATATTTCCTCAAATTCAACTTACACGAGTGGGCTAGCCTCTAAAATTTAATAAGCCAGCATTCAGTGAACATAAAGGTGCTGGTGAAATGCTAAATACTGTAATTATAATTACACTGCAGTAGAATTTATAGTTATTTTTAAATATTATAATATAATAGAAGTAGAACTTTAAAAAAATTTCAGATAATAATTTTCTGAAAACAAAAATACTTTTTGCTTTCTGATACATAAGCCAAGTCCCAGGTCTTATTAGTAGGTATGTGCTTGTTCAGTTGGACATATTCTTTCATTTCTCTCCTTTTATTGTAATTAAAAAGAAAAATAGTATCATTTCATAATAAAAGTAATATCATTTTCCCTAAAGAAAACTTTTCAAACTTTGTGAGATAGTAGAAAGGGAATGGTTATCCATAATTCCACTACTCCAAAACAACTTTTTGTTAGTTTTTTCTTAATAATCATCTGTAAACATGCTGTTATTTATAATTGTGGTACATTGCTTCTTTAAGTTAAGACTTTATGGTTTTAGTATAATTTGAGATTTATGGAATAATCGCGTAAATAGTACATGGAGTTCCATTGTATATTGCTTTTTAAGTTTAACCCTATATCACAAGAATTTTGGTATTTTATTACACACTTTTTATAAGCATCTTCAATTTTTTTCTCATTACCAAAGTGTTGTTTATAGAAAAAGCATTAAACTCTAGATAAGCAAACAGAAAAAGGTTACCTGGTGTAACATTAAATCCTTCTAAGTTGGAAAATTCTTTAAATATGGACTCTGTCTTATATCCCTTTATTCTCAATCATTCTTGCTGGCTCAAAGGTGAATTTCTGATCTATGGGGCATTCAAGAACATGATTTCCCTCTTTGTCCAATCTTTAAACATAACAGCAGCAGTGTTTACACTATCTTAATTTTTGTTTAATGTTAAAAGGTTGTTATAGGAGGCACTTTGTTGGGGTGCCTGAGTGGCTCAGTTGGTTGAGCATCTGCCTTCAGCTCGGGTCATGATCCCAGGGTTCTGGGATCGAATTCCGCATCGGGCTCCTTGCTCGGCTGGGAGCCTGCTTCTCTCTCTCTCTCTGCCTCTGCCTCTCTCTCTCTCTCTCTCCCTCTCTCTCTGTCTCTCATGAGTAAATAAAATTTAAAAAAAAAGAAGGCACTTTTGTTATTGTGGAAAGAGTTCTGATTCACTGCTATTTTCTTAATTACATGCCTCTGAACCAGGTACTCTTCAAATTCAGTTTTCCTACTCATTCAGCAAATATTTATGAACCTACTAGGTTCAGGTGCCAGGCTACATGCTGGGACAACAAAGAATGATCAAATACATTTTAAAATTAATTTTCGAAGCCTTTAGAACTAATCTACTTCTATGATAGTGTAAAACAGGGTTATTCAAAGCAGCCAATCCGTAAACTATGTATTCTTGGTCTGTGATGAGATGAACTAGCACCGGAATGCACTGTAGTTTCCCTTTTTGTGAAAGTCTTGTTATTAAAAAAAAAAGAAAAAAAAGAATTAAATGGTACATTTAGAGACACAGTTGATTTTCCTTCCTCACAGACCACTAACTAACATGTTTGCAGATCAACACTGACCCAAGAACTACCACTTATATTAAATATAAAGAGTGTTTCCTACTGGTTTTTTTTTTTTTTCCTGTTTGGCCATTTATAGTTTTTATTATGGTTTTTTTAAAGATTTATTTTTTTGAGAGGGAGACAGAGAGCGGCGAGCGGGGTGGGGGTGTTGGCCGGACACAGAGGGAGAGAGAATCTCAAGCAGACTCTGTGCTGAGCATGGAGCCCAATGAGGGGCTCGGTCCCATGACCCTGAGATCACGACCTAAGGCGAAACCAAGAGTCGGATGCTTAACTGACTGTGCCACCCAAGGCGCCCCTATTACGATTTTCTTAAATGTTTTGCTGACAGTTTCCTTAAAAATCTCTTCATTACATAATTTTGCTTTTTTGCTTCTTTGAAATTTCTAGATATGGAAGAGTTAATTATGTCCTGGCTCGAAGAATAGAACTTTTAGAAGAAGTCAAACGATTACAAAAGAGTCTAGGAGTTCCAGGAGATGCTTCATATACTTGTGAAACTGCAGGCTATTTCTTCTTATATCAGGTAAAAGATTAAGAGTTTTTAAATCATACGGTCTTCCGTTGGAAACTGGGATGGGTTCTTGAAATTCTTCTTGAAAGCCTGTCTTTTTGTTGAGTAGATTAAAATGTATGCTGTTGCCAAAGCTATATTTGTGAATATTAAATGTTTGTATTTCCTATTATCTTTTATTTTCTTGGCTAAATAGCTTCGCTTGATGACTCATTCACTGAAAGGCCAATGTTGCTACTTTTTAAATATTTTTCCTTTTTCTTTCTTGCTACTGACAAATTTTCTAGTCTCTCTTTGTTTTCATTACTGTAGAAATATAACTAAATATGCTAGCTACCCAGTGGTAACAAAGTACAGTTCTGTAACCTACTTCTATTCATATTAATCAGCTAATGAAGGAAGAACATACTCTCCTTTCAAATTTCCAAAAATAAATTATATTTTAGAACTAATTTCAAAGTAGGAGTTTAAGTTAAAAATTCTTTTGACTTCAATTTAGAGGTGTGCTTTTGCTTTGGTTAGGGTTAATTTTTTAGGTGTGAAAACCATTAAGAAATAGAAAACTAAATAAAATGAACAAAAATAAATCTTAATAGTCAGTTTACTAATAATTTTAAGCAGATTAAGGCATAATCATATAATGGAGAATTTTATATAACTTTGTTCTCTTTGTACTCATGCTATTTGTATATTTTTAAGTCCACATTATACCATTGAAATTTTAAAACATATATGATAAGAATAGGTGTATGCTCATAAGTAGATACCCAGACCAGTTCAATCCATTCAAAATGATCAGATTTCATGGTTTCTAGTGACACAGAGAAGATAGACATCACCTTGCAAAGTAGCCTGCATTGGACTCAGGCAGTTTAGAACTTTGAATAATGGAGTAAAGATCATGCCTAAATGTATATTTGGCACAAAATAAAAATCACTAGGCTCTCAGTGAAAACTACTTTAAAAGTAGGAGAAATAATCAATAAATTTGTGGAGACTTAAGTAATCGATTTGGGAAAAACAAACTTGAAGCTTCACAGTACAGACAACAATTTTCAACATGTAAGAATCACATTGGGAAAGTTATTTTAAAAGGAAATTGTCAAGTTCTGTCCCCAGAGATTTCTTTCAGTAGGAGGTGGTATCCAGGAATCTAAATCTTTATTTAGCCTCTCAGATGTTCTGCCTAAGAACCACACTTGGAGAAACCCTGACTGGGAGAATTACCAAAATTGAGATTAAGCAGGAACCGCATGGTAGAGGCATAGTAAAACATACCAGGATAACTATATCACAAAAGTCATAAAATGAGCTTTCAAATATATACTCAGTTTAACAGAAATGCTTTGTAAATATACTAAAGAGAATTGGAAAAATTATAAAGGTCTGGGAGAAGGGTTGGCATTTACTAAAATGCTGCTAAAGTAGGACTTACCATATATGGAGAAAAACTGAGATAATGAAAAAATACAGAATTTCTTTGTCCAGAGAATTGGTTTTTTTGTTTGTTTTTTAAGCATCAGTAATACCATTTTGAGTATACATGGAGAATCTGAAATGTCTGAGATAAAGTCCCATAGATGACACTGAGGTTCTTTCCAGTTTATATATATTTATAAATTATTTATATTTTCATTTATCCTTATATATACACATATATTTTTTCTTTTGAGAGGGAGAGCGTGGTGGGCAGTGTGGGGAAGAGAGGCAGAGGGAGAGAGAAAATCTTATGCAGGGTTCACACCCAGTGCAGAGCCCAACTGGATCTCATGACCCTGAGGTCAAAACCTGAGCTGAAACCAAGAGTCAGACATCTAACTGACTGAGCCACCCAGGCACCCCTAGTTTTTCTATTTTTGATTAAAGAACCTTTTTTCTATAATCTTAAAAGTCACTTTTAAAAAAGGGCCCTCTGTCAGTGACCTAGATAAGAAATAGTCCTGTTAGGTCAGGGATTGCTTTTCTTTTTCTTTCCCTTTACTTAGTAGATCTTATTTTTACTAGATTTCTTTTTTATTTTATCATTTAAAACCTAATAATTAGCTAGGAATTTTAATCTCAAGTCCCTTTTTTTCATAGGTCATGTCTCGTTGGGAAGAATATATCAGCAAAGTGAAAAATAAAGGTAATATGCTGCCAGATGTTACGGAAGTCTCCACTTTCTTCCCTTTTCATGAATACTTTGCAAATGCCCCTCAGCCCATTTTTAAAGGCCGATCTTATGAAGAAGACATGGAAATTGCTGAAGGATGTTTCAGGCATATTAAGAAAATCTTCACTCAGCTTGAGGTAAGGATTCTCAGGTTTTTTAACTTGCCTTTAAAGGCTTCAAGTTTAGTTGGTTTTTTTGTTTTTAATGAAGTAAGTGTGGAATATTCACATCTTACAAACCAGATTGTTACTTTTAAGTGAGATTATTGAAAACATTTATAGTTTTAGTTCAAGAAGTGAGTAAAAATTAAGATTTATATTCAATCCCCATTATTCTGACTTTTCTGGTGTAAAAGTCTTAGCATTTAAGAAAGGAATGCTTCCCTCAAGAGATTCAACAGTGTTTCTTTGAATTGGAATCTGAGACTGCCACTTCCAAATGATGGAAAACATTTGAAGAGTATAGCAGCCCCAGTCAGGCTCAGAGATCACATTCAGGCTCAGATTCCACAGTAAGATGATTTAGGATTACTCAGGTAACAGGGGCAGTGACTTTGTCTGTTTTGTCTTTGTACCTTTTAGATAAGATATCTCTACTTCCTAAAGGAGTATCTGGCACATAGTATATATTCAGTAAATATCAATGCGTGGTGTTGGTAGGGGGGAGGTTGATAGATGGTAAGTACAGAATAATAAATATATAGTATAATAGTAAGTAAAGTTTTAGGACCTACAAAACAATATTAGAGTATGTTTATATAAACAAAGTAAAAGGAAAAAAAAAGTAAAAGGATAAAAACATTTAATTCATAATAGTAGCTGTCTTGGGAGGGGTGGGGAGAGATTTAAACAGAGTCCCTCTCCTGTACCTGTCATGTTTTAACTATTTAAAAAACAAAAATGTTAAAAATATCTAAAGTATGACAATGTTCAGAATTTATAGGACTTGATATTAGGCGCTCTGCTTGGGCTTGTTTGCTCCTCATTTAATATCTATTGTCCATCATTTTACCCTGCTCTATGGGGATCTTTTGCCACGGTCAGAGGTGGACCTGATCCTTGGAGGTTTAATTTCCTGGCTTTCCATATTAGCTGACTTCTGGCTGGGTTTAGCCAATAAAAAATGTGGCAGAAATAGAGAAGCTAGGATATTGCTCCACCAATTGTCTTGGGTTTCATCTCTTCCACGGCTCCAGTTTCTGTTGGCCTGGCTTCCTATGATTGTTGCTGTAGCTTATTCTGGTACCCCAGTCCCACTGCCTCCTTCCTTTATCTGTCCTAGCCTAGGAATGGTCAAACTTCCTGCTATTGCTCATCTCTCGGTTAGCTCAGCCATTCGTTCCCTGGCTGGCTTATGTGCTCCTTTGTCAACTGTGAAACCAAACCCCCTGCATTAAATTTCCTTTGTTATGAATACTTGAAAAAGTTCCTGTTTTTGTGGAAGGACCTTGAGTAGATACTGTGGTGATAGATATTTTATTCAATATTCTTGTTGATAACTCTCAATATTTTACCTTATACAAAAACAGTCCAAATTATAGCTTGAGTGTCAGTTATTATATGAACTCAATTAATACCTAATTAATAATGAACAGAATTGTGATCCATTAGGCTTAGTTTATGATATAAGTATATTAATTAATCAGGAATTAAGTCTGATAAACTGGATTGTGTGAATGTATGCATGAAACATGTTTATTTTCCTAAAATACTCTCTCCCTGACCCCCACTCCCATAGGAATTCAGAGCTTCTGAACTGCTTCGAAGTGGACTGGACAGATCTAAATACCTTCTAGTGAAAGAAGCCAAAATCATTGCTATGACTTGTACTCATGCTGCCTTAAAACGACATGATTTAGTCAAGCTAGGTTTCAAGGTAGGGACTTACAGTTTCATTCCTCAATTGATCATCTGTTCAGCTGTTAGGTTTCTCTTTTCTCTCCTTTCCTTTCCTTTTCTTTTTCTTTTTTAATTTTTATTTAAATTTTCCTTTCCTTTTCTTTTCCTTTCCTTTCCTTTACCGAGGCCGTTTCCCTTGAAGATTGGCTTACCTCTTACTGACGTTCATATTTATAATTCCTTAAAAATGTCTTTTCTAAAAGTGATGATAATCTCTGATGTTTATATGATTAATGAACTCTAGACCTGATTTTTCTAAGTCTGCTTATCAGTAATATGTCAGTTAAGTAACATAACCATATGATTATCTAAACAAAGTCTAATATTTGTTAAGGTAAATTGATTTTTCACTATGTTAAAAAATCTCCAAACATAACTAAAAGCTATAAAAATAACATTTGACAATGTTTTTCACCTATCAGACATCTGTATCTTACATTGTTCATGTTTTAAATACACATCCACTCCCACTTATTTGTTCATTCAGTAGATGGAAAACCTTCTATGTAAGGATATGGAATACTCTTATTTATAAGACTGTAGATGAGATATTAAAATGATTTCGTCATATGATAAAGACAGGAGAGCCAATGGGCACCATAGCCTTATAACCTGTGACTTGTTTAAAGTGGAATGTAGTAAATAAGCAGTAAATTTGAATTTGCAGCCTCTTTATAACTTTGCTAGTGATACTGGCCTAAACTCTGACTTTAATGCAAATCGTTTAACTTCTTTGCAGTTGGTTTATCTGTTGTTTAAAATAGGGTTTGTGTACTGCTTTGAATTCAAAGTTAGAAAAGCGTTTGTTGTTAATGAAAGTGACTGACAATTTTTAAATGTTGTGAGCTCGCTGGAGGGTAAGTGCTAAATACTATTCAGGGTGACAGAGTAGTTGCTATCTTAGATGGAAGGTTCCTCAGCCGCAAGGTTAGCACAAGCACGATAATTTATTAAACCGTCTGTGAACTTATGTTAGTGGTGTGAACTTACCCTTTTGCAAATTATTAGTGAGAATTTTTCACCTAAATATTTTGTTCTTGGGGCTGACATAGAAAATATGCCTGGTATTTGATATTCAGTCATATCGGTTTAATAACAAGGGAAATGATGCAATCATAATTAACATTTTATGGTGTTGTGCAGCTTTTCACATGCATATTTTAAAAAACATTACTTGTAGCTTATCAAACTTTCGTTAATCATTTACTTACGATGTGCTATACATACATAGTTAGCATGAGTGCTGATAGTATTCCTTAGATCTTTTATATTTTTAAGTTTGAAGTTTCATTTTTATCAAACTTCCCCTGCATCTGGTTTATGCATTTAAAAACCTTGTTGTAGAGCTACTTAACATGAAGAAAGGGCAGTCCCCTACTTCCCTGATTAGCCATTCTTTCAACTCTTAGTATTTTCTGTGTTCTTTTTATCTGTATCAATAAAGAATGTTAAATTTGCATTTAGGGGTGCCTGGGTGGCTTGGTTAAGCATCTGCCTTGGGCTCAGGTCATGATCCCAGGGTCCTGGGATCGAGCCTCTCGTTGGGCTCCCTGCCCAGCAGGGAGCCTGCTTCTCCCTCTGCCTGCCGCTCCCCCTGCTTGTGCTGTCTCTCTCTCTCTCTCTCTCTCTCTCTCTCTCTCTCTCTCTCTCTGTCAAATAAATAAATTTGCATTTTCGACATCGTGTTTTGACCCTGTGCCATCCCCAGGGAGACATGCATGCACAGTCATGTGCTCTTTTCCTGCCTTAATATGCCCAGTAGGGTTATGTCATAATTTTGCTTTGTGATTAAAGTTGCCTTTTAAAAAGCAGAATCTATAGATACATTTTTTGTAAGTTAAATTGCATTAGATTTTCAGAGTTATTTTTCAGAAAGCAGGCTCTTTAAACCATCTTGAGCTGCTCCCACTCTGTTTTGCATATCATATCTATTATCCTCAGAGTCCACACAGGGACTTGTGAGAAAATATGGATCTTAGAACTCCTCCTCCTAAGCTCCCATGAGGATGACCTAATTAATCCTTGTAATAGGGAAATTCAGCATCAGATAGAGCTAGAGAAGACACCTATCCACATACCTTTAAATATTTTCAATAAGAAACAGTAAAGAATTGAACCTTAACTTTCATCATTGGATGTCCAGTGGAAATTCATGTCATCTGCTTGTCTTGGACAAATAAATACAACCATAGTTTGGTAAAAATGAGTAGCACAGAAATTACAGTATATGTAAACAGCTCATTTAAAAACAGTTAATAGGGCACCCTGGCAGGAGCTGAAATTGAAAAAAAAATTACCGTAATAAAATAAATAAAAAATAAAAGTTAAAAGTTAATGAAGCATAAAGAGTAAATATGCTCCTACCTTCCACCTTCCAAGGAAACAAAATAAGAGGAGAAAACATTAAAAACACAAAACAAAGGAACTCTAATTTGTACTTAGATTCTCAAAGAAGGTATTTTACCAATCAGACAAGGAAGAGGATGTCACACTAAGTAACAAGCAGAATTAGAAGTGGAGGGGAAGGAAAACATGTTGAGAATAGATCTAGAAGAGAATTGAGCAGATGGGAGAGCAGTAATCATCAAAGAAAGAATGAAATTTCCTTATGTTGGAGAAAGACTTGATTTTTCATTATTTTATAAGTGTGCAGTGCCTGATGTTACTGGAAACTGGGCTAGTGGAAGGATGCAGGCACCAAACAAGTAGATACACAGAATTACAAATTGTGATGTGCTATGAGACAAAGGAAGAGAGTTCTGTGGAATCAGGTTTAACTTGGGAGGTCAGAGAAGACATGGATAAAGTGGGTTTTAAGCTGGTACTTTAAAGATGAGGAAGAGCCAAGCAGACAAAAAATGAAGAGCAGATAGTACTGCAGAGGGCCTAAGGCCAGAATGGTTTTGCCATTTCTAAGAAAATGAAATAGGTCAACGTGGCTGCAGCTTAATTAGTAAGGAGGAAGGTGGCATTTAAAGTAGGAGAGGAAGACGGGGGGGGTGCAAATTGAATATAGGCCTGTATTAATACACCTTTTACAGGCCTTTTCAGGGATCTTTTTCCTAAGATAAGTGGAATCCAGGGAAGGATTTGAAACCAGTTGGTGACATGATCTGATGCCTGTTGTATCAGTGGTTTAGGGGAGGCAAGCCAGGAAGGGGCAGGGCTAGTAAAAGAGATTTCTAGCAGTAGTCAGAGTGGTGGCTTAGATTTTAGTGGTGGTGGTAGTAGAAATGGAGAGAGAGTTTTGAAGATAAAATTACATGCTTTGATGACAAATTGAATGCCAGGGGTAAAACAGAGGTAGATTGTCAAGTGCTGGGTAGGATTCATAAGGGGGAAAAAAAAATACCCCAAAAAACTACCCAGGGTAAGAATACCAATGGAAATGACCTCATATATAATCATAAATTGATTCTTGCTTATGTAGAACTTAAGGAACTGAGTTGAAAAATAACTAAATTGATATGCAATGCAAGAAATGATATGCAGGATCTCTTCAAGGTAGAATTGTATATTCAGGGGGCTTCCCTGAGGTTACAGACTTGAACTAGAAAAGCAGGGGCATCATGATAAAAAAGATAATGAACTTTCTGTTTGAATAATTTGTATGATGTTATTTTTATCTGAAATTATTTGGGGTTTTTTTTGGATAGTTATAGTTATGGTGGTAGTTGTTTGGCTTTCAAGCTGTCTTTTTTTTATTATGTTAATCACTATACATCATTAGTTTTTGATGTAGTGTTCCATGATTCATTTTTTTTTTTTAAGATTTTATTTATTTATTTGACAGAGAGAGAGAGACACAGAAAGGGAACACAAGCAGGGGCAGAGGGAGAGGGAGAAGCAGGCTTTCCGCAGGGCAGGGAGCCCGATGCGGGGCTCTCTCCCAGGACCTTGGGATCATGACCTGAGCCGAAGGCAGATGCTTAATGACTGAGCCACCAGGCGCCCTTCAAGCTGTCTTTTTAACAAGCTTTCCTTTTTCTCCATTTCTCAGTATGACAACATTTTAATGGAAGAGGCTGCGCAGATCCTGGAGATAGAAACTTTTATACCTCTTCTTCTACAGGTAAGAAACGGAGATCTGAGACAAAGAGTTTGAAGAATTCTGGGGAACGGTGTCAAAAAGCTACAGTTTTGGGGTGCTAATTGTCATAATTACATATTTTTTTTAACTTCATTATGTTTGCTATTCTATTTTAAGCCTATAAACTTCCTTTAATCTATTCACTGGTTATTTAGTAGTTTGTTTTGTTTCTGGGAGTACTATTTAAAAATTCATAGTTTATCTTTAAGTTTTGAAAAGACAGTAATTTTAATCAAGAAAATTACATTGTTAAGCAGTCTGGAGGGTAGATGAGCTATTTTTTTCATTTCCTTTGTTAGTTGTTTCTGGAATTGTTTTTGATGTTCACTGAGTACATTGCTTTTCTTTATTTTATGCCTAAATTTTTCTGAGCTAAATGGCGATGTTTAAGAATGTTTCTTATTGTACAATAGTCTTTACTGTGGAAGAATTAAAAACAAAATGTGGAATTCCCGATTTAAGAATAGTGACTGCTTTAATTTATGGATAAATTGGGTTCTAAAAGTTGTTTTATAAGCCAAGTTATTTGGAACTTGGGATGTGTTTTATCAGGGTATGTTTCAAGGAACAAGATGTGTAAAGTAGGAAATCAGAGTAGTCGTGTGGGAAATTAAAGACATAACTTTTACTACTTTGGGGGTTTTCAGACTGGCTCTTGGCTTAATTGTAATACAGAGTATCCACTTTGACATCTGTCCATTTCCCTGCTCAGGCATCTTTTTCTTTCTATGCACCCTTTGCCTCATTCTGACCTGAGTCTCCCTTGGCTTGCCCTACCTTTAAGTAGGGTAATTCCATGCTCACCTTCTCAGTCCCTCTACCCTCCCTCATGCACTGTCAGTCACAAGGGTGATGGCCCCTGTTTGTGGTTCACAAGTCATTCTATAAATTTTCCAGATTTCTCTCTGTGGAACTGGTGAATAAGAATTAGTAAGCCAATAAAGCCATTTTTTAAATAGCACGACTCTTGAGCGATTAATTAGAGACCAACAGGGCAATATATTAATCAGAGTATTTTGTCATCTCCTCACTTTTCATTTCTAGAATCCTCAAGATGGTTTTAGCCGCCTGAAACGCTGGATTATGATTGGTGATCATCACCAGTTACCTCCAGTCATTAAGAATATGGCCTTTCAGAAGTATTCAAACATGGAGCAGTCTCTCTTCACTCGCTTTGTCCGGGTTGGAGTTCCTACTGTGGACCTTGATGCTCAAGGGAGAGCCAGGGCAAGGTAAAGGAGCCTTAAGAACTACCTATTTAAGGACCCCAGCTCCATGATCCAACTATTTGATAGCATATTCAGTAGCAAGTGTAGAATTCCCTGTTGTCTAGGAACCTGCCATCTACAAATCTGGAAGTGCCTATATTGCCTTCTGCACTGGGTGTGAACTGACCGAGATATTTCCTGCACTTCACTTTAATTCACTGAGATTAATTGGTGTGACTTGTAAACTAAAGCTTCTTTTCACTGTCTCTTGCCCTTTCTTCATGCCCGCAGAAGATAAATAGTTAATATCATTTTGAAATCTAAAACAAAAGGTGAACAAGAAGAAAACACACCAGTTCTTACTTATATTAAGTGTACAGGCCCTATCTCATAATTACCTCAAAGTATTCCTCAGTTTACAGACTCTTCCCTGTTTGTTTTTGGTTTTTTGTTTTTTTTTAATTTAAGGAGTAAAGATAGCATTTATCTCAGAGAACAGAGTAGAGCTTCATTTCTATAATCATCAAGTCTTCTGACCTTTGGTTACTTGAAGCAGGGAGGCAAGTTGAAAAGCATTATTGCTAAAAAGATGAGTGCAAAATGGTGAACATGAAAATTAAAAGGAAGAACACAGCTCCTTAGGAACCCAAATTTTGCATCACTAATATTTCCTGTTTGTGGGGGCGGGGTTTGTCTTTGGAAAGCTTATGTAATCTCTACAACTGGCGATACAAGAATCTGGGAAACCTACCCCACGTGCAGCTCTTGCCAGAGTTTAGTACAGCAAATGCTGGCTTGCTTTATGACTTCCAGCTCATCAATGTGGAAGATTTTCAAGGAGTGGGAGAGTCTGAACCTAATCCTTATTTTTATCAGGTGAGAAAAAACGTGAAACTTTTAAGTTTATTTTGCATTAACTAGCTGAATTACTACCTAAATCAGTGACATTGAACCATTTGGTTAGCCATTGAAAAAACAAAATTAAGTTCCCATCTCACACAAAACACAAAAATTTCTGTTTCATATAGATTCAAGATACATACACCAAAGAAACTGTAAACACACTAGAAAGAAGAAAATACTGATTTTATGTATATATACATATATTATATATATATTTATAATAACATTAGGGTGAGAAGGGTCTTAAGCTCATTACCAAAGGCAGAAATCATAAAAATATTGATTGGAGACCAAAATTTATTTCCAAGATTTAACAGACAGTGGGTTAAATTCTGAATATATATATATATATATAGGAACTCCTGTAAATCACTTTTTAAAGTAACACCCCAACAGAAAAATGCAATAAAGATAAAAATATGCAGTTCACAAAAAAAGATTTGTAGCAAGTATAAGTCACTGGACTGTATTTTCACCTCTAATAATACTCAGTGTGGAGTAGGTTTAGGGAAATTTTATACTCATGCAATGCTAGAAGGAAAACAATTTGGTGAACAGATTGTCAGTATGTATTAAAAGCAGTGTCCTCACTCTGAAGAATTTATCCTAAAAAATAAATGGACAAGTTTGCAAAGACTTATATGCTAAAATGTCCATCAGATCTTTTTCTTTTACTGCATATTATTTTAGAAATGAGAAACAACCAAAGTATCTGTCGGTAGGGATTAATTACACTATTACCTATTCCATATAATGAATAGACACTAAGTACGATAACATTATAACTTTGTTTACTGACAAGGAAAATGTTTATGCTATATTAAATGAAAAAAACTAGATTGTAAAATATATCGTATAGTGTTCTTTTTTTTTTTAAAGATTAATTTATTAGAGAGAGTGGGGGTGGGGAGTGCAGGCTGCAGAGGGAGAGGGGGAGAATATAAATGATTTTTCTGAAGGTGTTCGAGAATTTTACTTTTGTCTTTACATGAAAACCAGCTTCTTGTCTTCCTTTTTTGATTTTCATGTTATGTTATCAGTTAACCTAGGATAGGATTATTCCTTAGTTTTATGAAAGGTGTTCACTTATCCAAGTTGACTTCACTTCTTGAGGTGTGATAAATGAACAGTTGTGCCAGTTAACCATTCTTTCTACAGAATTGAAACAAAAGGAAATAAATGCATAATCTGATCATTTTTACATTACAGAATCTTGGAGAAGCAGAATATGTAGTGGCACTCTTTATGTACATGTGTTTACTTGGTTACCCTGCTGATAAGATTAGTATTCTAACAACATATAATGGGCAAAAGCATCTTATTCGTGACATCATCAATAGACGATGTGGAAGCAATCCATTGATTGGAAGACCGAATAAGGTAATTTTGCGAATATCATATGTTCTCTTATTCATCATGTTGGCAGGATGGGAAAATTTATATTTATTACGAGTTATTTATATTATTCTACTTTGTCTCTTTGCTATCTCCTTTTAAGACGTAAGAAAATGAAATAATAGGAACTATAAATAAATCTCTAGCAGTCCTATCAGTGTTACTGGTTTGCTGTGAACTTCTGTCTCAACTACCACATTGAAGATTTTTGTTGATGGTAGTCAGAAATAAATGATTCTAAAACTTTTTGTTGGTAAAATGGAGGATAATGAAATTATGTTATTTATGTACTATTTTAGTAGAAATAGGATTGTAGCATTTTTTTATTTTGTCATTTTTGCAAAGGTAAAATTTGTACTGCTTTTTATTGTATGTGTGTGGGAGAGTGTTTTTTCTTGAGAATAAGGAAAGATTGTAGTACCTTCGGACCTGAGGATTATTTTTTTATACTTTTTTTTATTTTTTGCGTGGTATGGAGTAATATCAAATAAATAAGATGCTTGATTATATCAATAAAAGGCTGAAAGGTTAGAATAAAAAATATATTACTAATGATGAAATTAAGACTTTAGTTGTAAACATGGAAGCTCTTTCACTTTTTCTTGGAAATCATCCAAGAGTAACAGGAAAATGGGAGGAAGGAAAGACAAACGACATTTTTAGTGAGGTGACACAAATCAGGGGATGAAGATCAGGAAGTGAATGTGGGAAGAAGAGAATTTAGAGGACCAGTCTTGAGAGTACCGGCAAAAACACTTTCTGAAGGTGAATGCTGAAGCATAAGAGCCACGTTCCTGTTACTGAACAGTGGATGTGGGAATTGGGGTGAGCAGAAGCCTCCCTGGCCCCAGATTGGTTCAAAGAAGCCGCCATGTGAGCCGTGCTTGCCCAAAAGCAAACTTGTCTCTACAGTAGCAGAGGAAGAGAGAACCTTCTGTTGTGAAAACCAGCCAGCCTTTAGGAAACCATCCAGCTCATCCCAGCTTAACCTCTGGCACGTAGCTAATCTAAGAAACCACATATTCAGTGATGAAATAGTGAGAAAAAGGAACCTAGCCCGAGCTCGATTTATACAGGGAAAAAAAGGAGGGCAGCAAAACGTACCGACAAGACATTTGCTTCAAAAACATGTTGGCCCGGAACAGATTGAAAACTTTGAATACACATTTGGCTGTGAATTTTGAAATGCTTAATGAAGTAACCATTTCTGTGGGGAAGGCTACAAAGCAGAGAAATTTAATAACTCAGGAAGAGATGAAATGTGAGCTGGAAGAAAATAAAAGCACAGAAATGGAGACAAAGTTGAAAGGAGTACAAGGACCCACTGAACACTCCATGTAAGAAGTGGAGATGAGAAACGAGTGACACTGAAGTATAGAAAGCTTAGAACTAGAAGAACCTCAATATCTGAGTCCTTTAATTTATAACAGAAAAACTTAAGTAATAAAGTTCTCTCTTCTCATATAACAAGAAGACAAAGGTGAAATGGCTCCAGGGCTGAGTTACGGAGTGACTCCATGATGTCATCAAAGACCAAGGTTTGTTTCATCCTTCTGCTCTGCCATTCTGAGTGTGTGAGTCCAGTTCTCAGATAAGCTTTCTACATGGTCAGGTTGGCAACAGAAATTTCCAGGGATTACATCCACACATAAGAGCAAAAGACTTAAATCCAAAATACAAGAACTCATATCTATAACAGTCATTGTTAAATAAACACAGCCCAATACAAAATTGGCGACTTCACACAAGAAGACATAGGAATGGCCAATAAGCACAAGCAGAGTGCTTACCATCATTCCTTGTCAGGGGAATGCAGATCAAAACTACAGTGAGGTACACTGCACACCAAATAGATTGGCTAAAATTGGCAAAATTGACAGTGTACCAGTTGTTGGCAAGGATGTGGAGCAACTGGAACTCTGAATCTGGAACAGTGCTGGTGAATGTGTAGAGTGGTACAGCACCTTTGGAAAACAGTTTGACAGTTTCTCATGAAGTTAAACATACACTTACCTTACAGCTAAGCAATTTCACTTAGAGATATTCATTCAAGAACAGTGAAAATATATGTCCACAAAAATATTTATGCATGAATTGCAGCTTTATTCAGGATAGCCCCAAAACAAATGCAAACTGCTATAGCCACTGTGGAAAACAGTATGGAGGTTCCTCAGAAAGTTAAAAATAGATCTGCCCTATGATCCAGCAATCGCACTACTGGGTATTTACCCAAAGAATACAAAAACACTAGTTCATAGGGGTACATGCTCCCCTATGTTTATAGCAGCATTATTTACAATAGCCAAATTATGAAGCAGCCCAAGTGTCCATCGATTGATAAATGAATAAAGAAGATATGAGATATGTGTTTGTTTACACACACACACACACACACACACACACACACACACACACACAATGGAATATCATGCAGCCATTTAAAATTCTGCCATTTGCAACAACATGGATGGAGCTAGAGAGTAAAATGCTAAGCAAAATAAGGCAGAGAAAGACAAATGCCATGTGATTTCACTGATAGGGAATTTCAGAAACAAAACATGAGCAAAGTGGGGGGAAGACAAATTAAGAAACACTCAATTACAGAGAACAATCTCTATGGAGAGAAGGATGGTGGGTTGGGTGAAGTAGGGGGTGGGGATTAAGGAGTGCACTTGCCATGACAAGCACCAGGTGATGTGTAGAATTGTTGAATCAGTATATTGTATACCTGAAACTAAAATAACTGTATGTTAACTACACTGGAATCAAAATTTAAAACAAAACAAAAAAGCCCCAAACCAAAAACAACCCCAATGACATGAACAGGTAAATGGATAAACAAATGTGGTGTACCTATTCATCGGAATACTATTCAACAGTCAAAAGGTATGAACTTCTAATAGACACAACACATGGATGAATCTCAAAAACATGCCAGGTCAAAGAAGCCAAAAAAAAAAAAAAAAAAAAAACTTTATGATTCCATTTTTAAGGAATTTTAAACAGGCAAAAAGTAGTCTATAGTGACAGAAAGCAGATCAGTGTTTGCCCAGGGCTTGGGGATACAGTTTTGACTACAAAGGGACCTGAAATAATAGAAATCTTCATTGTGGTGCTTATCTAGGAGCATATATTGTCAAAATTTATCGAAGTAGACACTTCAAGTTTGGAGTGCATTTTATTATATGTGAATTATACTTCTGTGAAGTTGATTTGTTTTGTAAAATTCCTAAAGGTATGGACCATGGGTTATAGCTTATGCACATAAGCACTTAAACTTTTTTTGTTGAATTAGTGAAAAAGAGATAAATGCCTGAGTGTCAATATTGGATTGAAACCTGCATGAACTTTCCTAGTTATATATATAGTTTCAAACTGAACAAAAAGTACTATGAAAATTACTTGTTTATTTTTTGTATGTCAGAAGGATGCTATCCATGAGAACTAAGAATATGTTAAATAATAAGTGAGCATACTAAGTTATACTGCTGGGCATCAAACAGAGATACTAGGTAATAAGATTAACAGGTCCCTGCATCCATGGAGTTGGGCAGCCTAGTAGGGGAAGACTGTTAATTCTACAGATAGTAATTCAGTTGTCAGCAGAGGTGAAGATCAGTGCTATAAGTATAATAACATAGGGACATAGCCTAATCTGGTTACTAAGGTTTATTTCATAGTGTTCATTAACTGGTTTTCTCAATTCCAAGTATATGATCATGTTTTCTTTTCAGATTGATTATCTTGATAAGATTTTTATTTCTAGCATATTATTTAAATTATCTCTCATTATTATTATTATTGTTGTGCTTTGAACATATACCATATTTCCCATTTTTTCTTCCTAGGTGACAACTGTTGACAGATTTCAAGGTCAACAGAATGATTATATTCTTCTTTCTCTAGTACGAACCAGGGCAGTGGGCCATCTGAGGTACATAAGGAAAACTTTTCTATATTATTGAAATTTATTATCTGCTTCAATTTTGAACTGCTTTTGCTAAGTGGTTTTAAATTTTTTTAAGCTTAAAGCATAATTAATTGTTACAGCAGCGTTTGGTTTGGCAAACTTCTTGTTGGAGTATAACAATATCATATTCTTTGTAGAGTTAACTATTGTCATTGCTTCTGAACTTTTTGAATCTTAAATATTTTAGTACATTTACTTTTTAGTCTTCAGTAACACTCAGAGATAGCATTTTATTATGAAATCTTAATATCTTACATTTGTCAGAAACAGTATCAGAAATAAAAGAGGTAAGGTGGTAAAAAGAGTCTTCAGAGTACATTTTTCATTGCACAGTATTTCTGATGTTTTTTCTCACACAGTCTTTCAGCTTCACTGTTAGAGGATAAAGGAACCATTTGTTCTCCCAGGATTAAGAACTGTCAAAACAAACAATAACCTATTTTTATCATTTATTGTGATGTATTTATGTGCTAGAGATTTATGGGAATAATATCTTCTTATTACAAAGCAACCATTTAGTTTTATATAAATCTTCATCTCATATGACTTACTTACAAAACTATAATGAGAGTTCATTTTATTATTTTATTTGGTGGATATAAAGAGAAAAGTCTCCAAGCTCTCCTAATGTTGTCATTAAGTCAAAATCTATTTGGAGCTTAGCCCAGTGATCAACTTCCATTAGAATGATAACTTTTATGTAAGAGTAAACAAAGATATAATGTTTTGAGAAATTGTTTCAAAACTATTGCATTCTAAAATGGCTTATTTTTGCTTATCAAACGTACTTGGAGACGAACTTTTCTAAAAAGCAGTTCCTTTCCCGCATTGAGATTTATAGCTGCTGTCTGAATGGGGCATCGTTATGATTTACATAATTAAAATCCCCAGAACTCACAGTGTGAACACATGAATAATGCCTCGTCCCCTCCCCATCTTTTTTCTAAACTGTGTCGTGCTTTTGTCTTTTTCACATTCTTATGACTTGACTTCTTGTTCCATAATTCTAACGTAGCTACTTAGACCTTTTTATCAGTGCATTAGTCATGATTTCCCCCACTCACAAAAACCAAAGTATCAACACAGAGGTTAGTGATAAAGCAGTAACTTTACTTGGTTTAACTAGTCACTTGATATTGATTAACTTAATCTGTTTATTCTGTTCAGTTTTTAAGAAGCTTAACTTTTTATTGCCATAGCTTAACAGGAATATTTAGTAGAATAAGTAAAAAAAAAAAGAAGAAGAAAAGCTGCATGCATATGTTATTAATCTTGAACTATGCTAATTAATTTTGTTTCCCAAAGGGATGTCCGTCGCTTAGTGGTGGCCATGTCTAGAGCCAGACTTGGACTGTATATCTTCGCAAGAGTATCCCTCTTCCAAAACTGTTTTGAACTAACTCCAGCTTTCAGCCAGCTTACTGCCCGTCCACTTCATTTGCATATAATTCCGACAGAACCTTTCCCAACCAGTAGAAAGGTAGGACTCCTTCTTCATCATATAGAGCAGCACTCTCCTGTAGATGACCACAGTACCTAGGAACCAGCATCACATAGATCATCCGATCACTGGTTTAGGGTGCTCCTTACACTGTGGAACTGAATTCGATTTTCTGTGCAAAATAATAATAACATTCTAACATTTATCAAGCACTCACTAGTATCAGGCAATTAGCTCTTCCCATACATTATCTCATTTCATCTCATTTAAGAGTCCTGTTCAGTAGGTTTTCTTATTAACCCCATTTTACATAAGGGGAAACAGGATTAGCAAAGTTAAGTAGTTTGGTGATGCATCTCATAGATGGAGAATCCAAGATTTGAAAACCCAGGCAGTGTGACTCCAGAATCCATGTTAATCACTGTACTTTACTGCCTCTGTTCAGCTCTTTAATTGAAAATAGAGTAATGAACGACTTAGCTCTTGGAGAACCCTGAAGAAACCTACACTTTGGAGAATGTAGGAGGGGACAGCAACAAAGGACATACTCAGAAGTGCCACTCCCCTCCCTCCACATTCCTGCTACCCTTTTCATATCCCTCCTCCTTGCTCCCCTTTCCCACCCCCCACCCCAGCCCCTTTAGTTCCTGGTTTATCCTTCCTATATTCCTTTTGCATAAAGAAGCAAATACCTGTTTATTTTCTTATATTGTTTTCTTTCTTTCATAAAGGTTAGCATACTAACTAATCTTCAGGGTTGTGACTGTTGGGCTTTGCATGTTTCTTTTCTTTTTTTTTTTTTAAGATTTTATTTATTCATTTGAGACAGAGATGCAGAGAAAGAGAGAGCATGAGCAGGGGAGAGGCAGAGGCAGAGGGGGAAGCAGGCTCCTCACTGAGCAGGAAGCCTGATGCGGGGCTCGATCCTAGGACCCCGGGACCATGACCTGAGCCGAAGGCAGACGCTTAATCGACTGAGCCACCCAGGCGCCCCCATGGGCTTTGCATTTTTCATTTAATGCAGTGTCTTAGAGGTCCATTTGGATTTTAAATAAAGCTCTTTTAAATGTTCACAATACACTTCTTTCCCTCCCTCCGAAGAAAAAGATGAAATTAGGTGTATTTGTTTTATAATAAGACTGAGTGCATTTTTTTATCTTTTCTTCCTGTCCTTAAGAAATGCTGCAGTGCAGGAATAGGATAAGGGTGGAATGATACGATGGGGTAGGGCCGTGTGAAGCCTTGAGTATCAGCTTCTGGACAGTCCTGTAGCTCTGAGTTTCTCAGTCTTTTGTGGGCTGATTATTACACAGGCAGATTCCGAGCACAAGGTCTGAGGCACAGCCTTATGCAGAGGCCGCAAGGACACACCAGGAGGTACATGGAGATCAGGCAGTGCCAATGAGCAGAAGGCTTGAAAACCAGTGCTTTTACCCGACACCCAGGGGGCTGAGCGCTAAGAGCGTCTTCCCATCTTCCGCTCAAGAGACCAGTGTTGGAGGCCAAGGGGGCTGCACGGCTAGCGCCACATCTCAGAAGAGGCAGCTCCCAGCGGTGCCACCAGAAAAGAAGCAGACAAACACAGACACAAAACCTTCCATGTGGTGAAGGCCATGTTTCGTAGTTGTAACGGCATGGCAGTCTTTGCACTTAGGTGTGACCCTCGCAGAAGGTGCCCGCTATCAAAAGAACACCTGCCTACATGTAATACTGCCATCCTGCTTAATTCTGAGAAATAACTATTTAGTACACTTATTATTTCTGACATTCTGTGCGCTAATTTGTTACTTTATGGTAAAAATCCTTTGTCTTGATAGAAGCTTTTTACCTTTATGGTTTTCTGAACTGTGTCTACAGTAAGAAAGGGTGGGACTTTATAAACATTTTATAATTGACTATAAATAGAAAACTTGTTCATCTTTATTCTAGGATGGTTTAGGGAGAAGTGCAAATTTTTTATTGTCTTCATTCACTTTACCACTTTACCTGCACTGGTAGAGTAGTGTTTCTCATATGGTTGTGAGAAACTACTGCGGCAGCATCCCCTCATTCTCTGTCAGACCTACTGAATTTCCGTCTCCAGGAGCTGGAGCCAACACACCTCCACAATGAACAGCCTTCCCCAGAGAGTTCTGAAACATACCACAGAGTTTGGACTTTAGTATTTGATCGTGCACTTTATTAATAAAAAAAACCTTTTGAGATCACCCTCATGACTAACAGTCTGTATATTAAATAACAGTAATGTTAGCTTATTTTTAGAAAAACATAAATAGGAAAAATAGTTTCAATATTTTCTTTCTGAATAAACTTGAAAATTGCCTTTGGAACATACAAGGTATTAAAGACCATACTTTAAGGCCATGTTGATTTTTCTCTCTATTCAAATGATCCTGTAGCTCTCACGCTTCCGCATGGGTTCCTAGACCCAAACTCCTGTTTTAGTTGCCAGCCTGGAATTAAAAGGTAGTAACTCGTAGTTCTCTTCTCGTCTCTACCTTTTGCTAAATTTAAATTGAATCTCTTCTCTTTATGAAGTCGTTCTTGGGCTCTCACGCACACTTACATCTTAATGTCCTGGAACTATTCTGATGTCCTCCAAACCCTAGTAGTGCTTTTACATAAGATGGAGACATGGGCATCTGGAATGTTCACTTTTAGCATATCAACCTTCTCACTGTCCTTAACTTTCTCTTTGCCTTCTAGAATGGAGAGCGACCATCTCATGAAGTACAGATAATAAAGAACATGCCCCAGATGGCAAACTTTGTATACAACATGTACATGCATTTGATACAGACCACACATCATTATCATCAGGTGAGTTTTCTCAAAATTCACTCTTATTTTTCTTGTTGTAGAAAGAATCTTCTTTCCAGACTGCACCTTTAAAATAAGTCCTTGTGGGAAACCAGCTAAACCAAACAAGGTTGTTGTTATTCATGTAATATCCATATTTTTTAAACACCTTTATGTAGATATAATTTGGCCTACAATAAATTCCACATATTTAAAGCATATAATTTAATATGTTCTGACATACGTAAATACCTGTGAAACCATCATCACAGTCAAGATAATGAACATGCTCATTATCTCCAAAAGTTTCCTCGTGCCCCTTGGTAACCCTTCTCATCCTTCACCAGTCCCTTTCCCACCTTCTCCAGGCAAACGATCTTACCCTCAACCTGTAGCCCCTTTATATTGCCAAATAATATTCCACTGTAGGGACCTACCAGGTGTACCCCTTGACCTGTTGATGGACATTTGGGTTTTTTCCAACGTTGGCTATTACAGAGGAAGCTGCTGTGAACATTCTTGTACCAGTCTTTGTATTTGTGGGGAGGGTGGAGGAGGGGTTATCCCTAGGAGTAGAATGGCTGAAAAACAGAGTAAATGTGTTCAACTTTTTAAGAAACTGCCCACCCATTTTGCGAAGTAGTTGCATCAGATTCCCAGCAGCAGCGAATGAGAGCTGTCGTTGCACCACACCCTCACCCACACATGTTATGGCCTTTTTTATTTTAGCCATTCTAAAGGGGGGGCTAAGCGTGTAGAGCTGCTCCAGTGTTCTGGTTGAGTGCGGACAGAAGTTTCATGCCCTTCTCTGTCATGGTTTTGTCTGAAGGCTTGGTTCCTCCCCACCCCTCACATGGCTCCTTGACTGAGGCTGGCCCTTTCTTTAGTTGTGTCAGTCAGTTCTAATCAGCCACTGTTTTTGCAGAAGTGGTACAGCAGATTTCTTTGCTAAAAAAGCTAATCGGTTTTCATATTATTTTCTTCTCTGAAGATTTAATACATACTTTGATCTCTGGAGTCAGCAAGATCTAGGCCATTGCCATCAGAGTTATGTTTGTAATACACAATGGCCAGCAGTGTTTTAGAGAACTCTCAAATGAACAGTATCTATTAGTAAGCTAATATGAGAGCTTAGCTCTGTAAGCCAGTGTTTTTTCATTTGAGTTCCTATTGATGTTTTCTTTTTCTCATTAGACTTTATTACAGCTACCACCTGCTATGGTGGAAGAAGTTGAGGAAGTTCAAAGTCAGGAAACAGAGTTGGAAACAGAAGAAGAGGCCAATCCTGCTCAAACTGACCTATCCAGTCTGACAGATGCCACCTCTAGTCAAGAATCCTCAGCCTCTCAGATTGAGACCACCTGCAGTCAGACGGAGAGCACCCCTAGTCAGACAGGAGCTAGTTCCAGTCCAGAAGCCACCCCTGCTGCATCTGATCTCATTGCTACTGTGGCAGGACCTGTGGCTGTACCAGCAGAAACTCAGGTCCCTCAGGATGTCACACCGGCCCCAGAGGAGACCAAGTAGCCCAACTGTGGCCTTTCTTAGGACATTTCTTTCATAAAGTCTAAGTAAAGCTACTTTTTGTATTTTATATTTGCTTCTGCTCTTTTAGGGTACTAATTAGTGTTCAGTTCTTAATTTTGTTAACCGATCTCAGTGTTTGTCTTCTTGGATATATTTAAAAGAAAATTGTATTGTGTGTGAACAACTTCAGTTTCATTTATTCAGTCAGAAGGGCAAATAGCCATTCCTTTGATATTTTTATAATTGAATGTATCTGTAATCATACCTATATTAAAAGAATTTTTTTTTAAGATTTTATTTGAGAGAGAGAATGAGATAGAGCATGAGAGGGAGTAGGGTCCGAGAGAGAAGCAGACTCCCTGCTGAGCAGGGAGCCCGTTGCGGGACTCGATCCCAGGAATCCAGGATCATGACCTGAGCTGAAGGCAGTCGCTTAACCACCTGAGCCACCTAGGCACCCAAAAGAATTTTCTATAGAATACACAAGACATACTTCCCATTTTCAGTGAACTTCTCTAAAGGAAAGGACGGAATACACCGAAATTAACTATAAACGCCCTTAAGTAAGTGTTCAGATTGGGAGGAAGTTGTTTCTTCTCTCATAGTATCAGATACTCAAGTTGTGTTTCCTTTTTTCCTACCTTTCTTGGCTGCCTTCCTTGATGTAAAGGCATTAACAGTCATAGATAGATACAGATTTCTCCAATCAGTTGAAGAGACTACGTGTATTTCCTTCTTCAAAGTCTCATAATGTATTAGAATCACCTAGGATGTCTATTTATTCTTGGGGCCACTCTAGACCTAATAAATCAGAATCTCAGGGTTAGGGCCCAGGTATCTGTATTTTAGCAGGTGCTCCTAATGTTTGAGTTGCTAGTGGAATGGCATCAAATCAAGCTGGTAAGGCTGAGCCAGGATATGTCATTCAGCTAAGCAGGAAGAAGCTGGCAAATCCATCTGGGCAAGAAGAAAGATCCAGAATCCGAACAGTGAAAGTTAGTGAACTTAGCTCCCCCATATAGGATAGAATTCTCACAATGCAGAGGTTCTGAGTCTTCTGCTATGTTTAGTTCTCTTCATAGAGAACCAGCCACAAGGAGATCTTAAGGTAGAATGTACTCGAGATTCAGGAGGGCAGAGATGCTAGGACCTTGCTACTCAAGTGTGGTTTGCAGACCGGAAGGATCAGCATCCACTGAGGCTCATTAAAACTGTAGCAGTTTGAAAAAAAAAACTGTAGCAGTTTGCACTCTATCCTAGACCTATTAAATCTGAATCTCCTTTTCAACAAAGTGCCCAGGTGATTTATATGTACTGTGTAGTTTGAGAAGCATTGTTCTGAGATTGTTGTACTGTCCTCAGCATGAATGAGAGGTAGAGTGACAAGTCTGTGATGGTAAAGTTAGTAATGAGTGTGACTGATGTTTCCTGACATGGGACCTCTGCTTATAAAGTTTCCTGGGCACGGTGGCCAGAAAAGAGAAGAAGAAGGTAGGGAGAACTTGCCCACTACTTCTCTTCCCCATTTCGGCATCTGCTAGCATGGCTGATGGGGAGTATTTCCCCGAAGTATCCCCTCTAGTGCCTCCACCTAAAGGCTTGACAGTGTTCAAAGAACCTTTGAAAAAGTAGGCAAGTCAATGATATTTTTGACTGACTAGTGTTTGCTCAGCTCTACCAGGTTGTGGTGGAGATGAGTCAGGCTCTCATATTACAAGGTGTGTTACTGCATCTGAACATAAAAGGAAAGTGAATGCCAAGGAAACTGTACCGGGAAACCTTGGTCTGTTTGTTACTGGAGTAAGGATTGAGCCACATAGTCTGTTATATAATTTCTCTGATGATAAGAATTTGGAAGCAAGTGTTGTGGGCATCTGTATGAGGAATAGCACTCACAGAATTATTTTCATCTGTGAATATTCTAGTATCAGGCTAATTGAGCGGGAAAGAAGCTTTACTGTATTACTGTGTTTCCTGGAAAAGATTGATTTTTCTCTCTACCCTTTAGAGGATATGAATCATGATACCTGCAACCAAAATAAGCAAACTATTAATCTGCTTCTCATTAAGTAAATCATTTTCCAGACAGTGTGTATCACTCTGTGTAGGTAGTGACTTGCTTTTTTCTTTGCTGTTTGATTTTCTGTCACGCTAAAAAGAAAATTTAACTGGAAGACAGGTGAGTCCTTCACTTTTGTCAAAGAAATTTTAAAAGGGACAGTAATGGTGGGAGTTGAATTATTTTAAATTATTTTTTCACAGGAATGATCAGTGAGTTATAGTTGACTATAGAATTATGGAATTTTTAAAGGAACTTAAGAGAGCGATTCTTATTTTAAATAATGAGGAAACTGAGTCAGATAGTCTTTACCAGGGTGGCAGCTGTGGAAGACGGGGTAGAATGCAAGTCTACAGTCCTAGGACAGTGTTTTGTTTAGTGTTTTTTTCAATCAAGGCCACAAGCATGACTGCTTCATAAATTCAAGAGTTTTCTATTGGGATTACAACAGACACAGGTACTCCGGCCATGTGACCATTTCAGATTAGTGTTCTCATTGCCCTCCATCCTGTTTTTCAGATCTGAATATGTCATGATTTTGGAATCTATTTTTAAAAGCAAACCAAAAAGATGTATGCAAGAGAATGAGCATGAAATGAAGCAATTCAAGTATTTAGACTTTTTTCCCACAAAATGCTGAGTTAAGGAAGTTCATTACCAGCAGTTGAGAATAAATAGCTCCATTGATTTGGGCAAATGAATGAGATGATCTAAACATTATCAGGTCTCTTGAAGTTAGGGTGATGATAAAAATTGAGATGTTGCACTAGATACGGAGAAAAATGGCATAAATGGGTCATTCATGCTCCTATATAAATGGAGTTTTTTATGATCAGGAAACAGCATGGTATTGTAAAACTGACTTGGGACTCACATAGACCTCGCTCAAATTTTACCTCATTTGTTCATCAGCATTTGGTTTGACCTTAGATACGTTTTATAACCTTTCTAAGCCCCAGTTTTCTTTCTTCTCAAAATTGGAAAAACACCTATTTGTTAATGAGGTAATGTTTGTGAAAATACCTGGCACCTAGCTGCTCAGTAGATACTAGTCCTTCTTTCTCCATTTTTTTCCCCAAATCCTCGAGACAATATAGGATATTGCCAACCAATCCTCTGACTTGGGTACTTAGCTTTGCCCCTATTCCAAGAGCATGGAAGATGATGAAGAAGGGTACACGTGGCAGCAGATGACAATGGAGGATCAAGGATTGAGTCTGCTGATTGGGACTCTGAATCAGTCAATCACAGTATTGAGGATGGTCTCTGCCGAAATTAAAGTTCTGACAGAACAGGATAACCAGAGGGAAGACACTGGGTACCATATGCATCTGATGACTTCCGTCAGTTCTGAATCCTGTACACCCTCAACCCCAAATCATCTCATTGTTGCATTTAGTTAGCTCTGTGCCTTTGAATGGGCCTTTTCCTTTTTATCTTGCAGTCACTCGAATGACATTTTAGAGATGTTTCTTCAGTTTACATATTAAAAAGATTTTTTAAAAGGCTGACCCTTCTGCATGAGCCAGAAGAGCAGTTAAAGACAAGCAGTGCCTTGCTTCCTGTGAAAAAGGCTTGGCCGTTAGCCTTTGTAATTATGAAGCAATCATGTTAATAGATGTTTAAGAATAATGCAACTGGAGCTGTACTGTGCCAAGGATGGAAATGAACACGTGAGACCATTTTTTCTTCATCCATCAGTACTCTTTAGTGCCCGAGAAAAGGTTTTAATTCCATAGGATCCAGAAGTTTTGGACACTTTAGTTTTTCTTCCTAGGGACAAACTGGAGCTTAGTCCCCTGGAGCATGACTCAGAATGTAGCATGGTTACTGCTGACGGACACCGCGCCACCTTTATTCAGTTAAGTTTGGCTTCTACTTCTTTCAGTGGCTGCTCAAACTTCTGCCCTTACATGCAAGGGTAGCTAATTCCATTACTTCTCAACATACATAACAAGAAAACACTAGTCTTGAAAAATCCTGAAAAACATGCTCCATGGTCTAATAAGCTTGGGGACACAATGCATTATTTTTTTGCAGAATCACATTGCATTGTTAGTTAATTAAAGGTTCTGAGAACTCTTGCTGGAAAAAGAATCACATTTAACTTTGTTTAACTCAGCATTTCCCAAACTTATTTGACCATAGAACTTTTTTTAAAGACACATTAGGGAACTAACTGCAGAACACAGTAGTTTGGGAACCAATATCTTTACTGGAGTACTTGAACTTTGATTTCCCCTTAGAAAACTAAGGGCATTATAATATACTACCCCAGAATATGCCCCTTTGGCATAAGGATTATTTTGACCTAAAGGCAACTGAGAAGCAGCAGATGTAGGAAGAACTCGCCTCTGCTTCTGCCAAAAATCAGGGCATCAATGTCCCTTTGTAAAAGTGACCAATTTTCATTTGTAAAGGTGTCCCCTCTCTTCTGTACTAGGAAGAGGAAAATAACGCTTATTACTAGAAACAGATGGCACTGAGATGAGTCTGCATAAATAAACCTTACTAAAATAACCCTTATTCTCCATTAGTTTGCCCATATATTTACTTTCCCCCAATTTGCCACCTCTAAAAGCCCAAGCCCCCTTTTTGTTTGCCTATTTGGTTCACAATTTATCACTCTTTGTTAAAACAGTATATAAGCCTCTAAGCCTAACAACTTCTTTTGGGTTTTTACTTTTCCATGTAACCCCCATGGAAGTAAAGTTTAAAATATCAATTAAATTTGTATGCTTCTCCTGTTAACCTGTCTTTTGTCCATTTCACTAACAGGCCCCAGTCACCAACCCTAAATAAAAAGGTAGACGTAGTTTTTCCTCCCCCCCCCACACACAAACTCTTATTTTTTTTTTTTTCTAATTAACCAGAGGCTGAAGTAACACAGCTGAAGAAGAAACTAGAGGTGAAGTGATTTGTACAAAATGTCACATTGTAGTGTAATTTGTTGAGTGTCATATGGTATTAATAGCAATGTCCTGAAAATGCAAATGAATAAAAGTTTGATCAATGTACCATGACATTGTTTCATGTGAGCCTCCTAAGAAAAGGTCACTGAGCATTCTCTGTTTAGATTTTAATTTTAAACTCCAGGATTTCACACTAGGCCTTTCTCATTCCTTACCATGCAGTGAAAGAACAGTTCATATTTCCAATATACCTTGTTTTCCCAGCCCTTTAAATGTGTGTTTCTTTAAAAAGTTTTAAGTTTCAAGACGGGAGAAGAATGGGCCAGAAATAATAGAAGAAAATAAAAGCAAATATAGGAAATGAAGAAAATCCCCCTTCCTAAGAAAGCTTAACATAAAGGACCCCAAAAGTTACCTTGCATCAGACATGTTGAATTCTCTCTTGGTTGACCTCCAGAGATGACTGTCCCCACCATCCGCTTCCTCTCCATCTTTAGCTTACATAATACACTCACCTAATACCTCTTCTTGCAGTAAATCTAAGTTCAAGATCCTCAATGGTAGCCACTTCTCCTTGGGAGATTCCTGGTTTAATATGAAAAGCTCTTTTGAGAAATTGATTTTACTGACATTTTTCAAAAAATTCAGTGTTCTGGATAAGAATTGATTATATAAAATACTATCCTTTTTTTTACTTTAGTTCATTGGTTCATTTTGGCCATTTGGGAAGTGCTGTTTTTGGGGTTTTTTCTTTTAGTTCTGTTGTTCGTGAATAAATGTGCTTACTGTACTACGGTACTCTCATTACCCCTTTGCTACCGGTAGCACCTTCCAGTGTGGTTTCTTCTAATCCCAGACTGTCCCAAGAATAGTAGTGGAACAGGAGTAGACCTAGGTAATTTGCATTTTATTTTTCTGGCTTACTACTTTTCACAGAAATGAACTGAGTTATATGAAAAAGCTGGAAGATGTCTTTGGAAGTATTTAATTCTTATGCATTCATAGACTATTGAGGGCCTACTGTGTGACAGGCAGCAATGCCAGAAATGACCTCATTAATGCATAGATAAGAACACAAATGAATTGAGTGATTTGCCTAGGACACTACAGTTAGTTGAACTGGGACTAGAACCACCCTCCAACTTTCAGGCAAATCCCTTACCATGCTGTTCTTTAAACTTATTTGCTTGAGACAAGGTAAAAGGAGCAACACCTACACTCTGCACATGAGTAAGGTAAGCTTCCTAAAGAATTCCTCTCATGGTTAGAGCACCCGAGAGGATACTGGATGCTGGGTTGCCAAGATCCGGATAGAAGATGAGAGACCTATAGAAAGTATGCTTTGATGTTTATAGTGTTTATACTTACGGTGAAAGCCAAATTAATACTTGTTCTCTTCTGAAAAAGGTATGAGAAACAAAATGGGAAGGAACTCTAGTAGCAGTACTTAATCTGTGTCTCTGAAATGCTAAAGCCTAGTCTTTGTCGGGGGAGACCCTCTAAATAATCTTTTATTTTTCTTTTCAAATTTTTATTTAAATTCTAGTTAGTTAACATACAGTGCAATATTAGTTTCCAGAGTAGAATTCAGTGGCTCATCACTTACATACAACACACTGTGCTCATCACAAGTGCCCTCCTTAATACCCATCAGCCATCTAGCCCATCCCCCACCCACCTCCCTCCATCACCCCTCAGTTTGTTCTCTATGAGTCTCTTATGGTTTACCTCTCTTTTAAAGTTTTTTTTTTTTTTTTTAAGCAAAGTCAGAACAGGTTAAATAACAGTTTCAAAAGTGTAACATATAATAGGGGAAAGATAAGATTTACCAAAACCTTCACATTAAATTACCATTATACATCAACTGTTTCAGCCTCCCATTTTAACTATACTGACCACAATCCCTTAGCACACTTCGGAGCTGAAAAGAAAATCTATGTGAGAGAGTTCCCAGGAGTAAAAGTCTCTTGTCAACACAACTCAAAGCAAGCCACTCATACGATTACAAAATCAATTGTGGTAAGTTTTTTAGAAGCTACCATTGTAACTCTTGATCTAGTTGAACTGTTAGTAAGTGAATGGGCTCATCCAAGCCAGCAGAGAATGTGTTTCCTCTGCAGGAATACAGCCCTAGCTTTGGTGAAGAATCATGAGTGTCAGCAGTCATTGATGCTTGAGGAATTAAATTGGTCAGATGGTTCTCTTAAATTGCCATAGTACTATTAATATTGGGCATAGGATGGGAAATTATTGGTCCTTGTATAGAATTAAATTACAGGAATCACGTGACCCTGACCTGGCTAGTCTGAAATGTCAAATGCAGGTCACGGGAATATGAAGATCTCTGACATCAGAACAGATTGAAAATATCAGCTATGAGGCGTTCCTAAGTTAGTGGGAACTTGCAAAAAGGCAGGACGTGCTGCATATCAGTAGGCATTTTGGGATCCTAAGGGATACATTTGATAATATATTGTGTGAAGTACTGACATAGTTTTTAGGAAAAAATGACAATAGAAAGGGTATTTTGTTTGTGAAATGCACAAGCTCCTTTGGTTCTGATGCCAGCCATGTATAGACCACTTTCTTCTGTTTAAACTTTTTAGTGAAGTGTATTATACATACAGAAAAGTACACACATCAGGTGAACAACTGTACATTTTCATAAAGTGAATACAATCATCTAATCATCACCCAAATCAAGAAATGGAACATTGCCAGCTCCAGAAAGTCCCTGTCAAGCCCTTTACCAGTCATTATTCCCTGCCAAAAGAAATATCTTGTCTTCTGCCATGATTAGTTTTCGTTTTGAGCTTTATATAAATGGAATCATACAGAATGTGTTTTTTTTGTGTCTGCCCTCTCAAATAGATTTATCTGTATGGGGCACCTGGGTGGCTCAGTATGTTAAACATCTGCCTTCTGCTCAGGTCATGATCCTGGAGTCCCAGGATTGAATCCTGCAGCGGACTCCCTGCTCAGTGGGAAGTCTGCCTCTCCCTCTGACCCTCCCCCTGCTTGTGTTCTCTCTCTCTCTAATAAAATCTTAAAAAAAAAAATTTCTCTGTATGATGTGAAGTAGGGAGAGAAATTGAGCACTATTAGAAGACCATCTTTTCCCTTGTTAACTATAATGTCACCTTTGTCATAAATCAACTGATAGTTTATTGTGTGAGTCTATTTCTGAACTTGTTTCATTTGTATAGTTTTCTTGTGTCAACATTTCACTGCTTTAATTACTGTCACTAATAAATCTTGATATTTGGTTGTGTATATGCTTTAGCTATATTCTTCTTCAAGATATTTATTGGCCTTAGTCTTTGTGTATAAATTTCAGAATCACCTTGAAAAGTCTACCAAAAGAAAGAAAAAACTTGATGGGATTTTTACTGGCATGGCATTGAATCTATAATTCAATTTGGGGGAAATGGACATCTTTACAATCTAAGAACATGGCACCTCTTTCCATTTACTTAGGACTTTTTTTTTTTTTAAGATTTTATTTGTCAGAGAGAGAGCACATGTACAAGCACGGGGAGGGAGATGCAGGCTCCCTGATGAGCAAGGAGCCCAATGAGGGACTTGATTCCAGGACTCTGAGATCATGACCTGAGCCGAAAGCAGACGTTTAACCAACTCAGCCACCCAGGCGTCCCTACTTAGGCCTTTTAATCTCAGTAAAGTTTTGTAGTTTTCCTTACAAAGGTCTTGGCCATCTTTTATTAAATTTATTCCTAGGTATTTTAGTTTTTTATGCTATTGTAAATGGTACTCTTTTACTACATTTTATTACATTTTGTAATTTTTTGTTACTGATATATAGAAACACAATATATTTTTATATGTTGACCTGGTACATACTGCTACTGATGAATTCACTTACTATTTCTTACAGTTTGTAGTTTCTTTTGGATTTTTTACACACATAATTTTGTCATCTGTGAATGACAGTACTTTGATTTCTATTTATAACCTTAATAGTTTTTATTTCCTTTTTAATTATATGCTTTTTATTTCCCTTTTCTGCCATATTAACCTATGGAGGGCCTCCAGCACAGTGTTGAGTAGAGGCCATCAGAATGAGTATCTTTGTTTCTTCCCAATCTTAGGGGACAGGATTTCAGTATTTCACTAGTCAGTGTTTGCTATAGGATTTGTGATGCTGTGTATCAGAGTTTAAGAGTTTCCTTCTATTCTAGTATGCCAAGTGGGTTTTTTTCCAACATGAATGAATGTTGAATTTTAACATTTTTTTCTGTATTCATCAAGATGATTATAAGCTTTTCTCCTTTATTAATGTGGTGAATTGCATCGATGTGCTTTTCTATTGATTGTTTTTTTCTTCTGGTTATGGGCCAAAAGAGTAGTAACTCTTTACATGTTTAGTAATTTTTATTGGATCCTGGAAATTACAAATGCTATGTTGTTGAATATTTAGATTTTATTCTTTTTTTTTAAGATTTTATTTATTTTAGAGAGAGAGTGCGCAAGTAGAGGCAGGGGCCAAGAGGGAGGGAGAGGAAGAGAATCTCAAGCAGACTCTACGCTGAGCACAGAGCCCACTGCAGGGCTTGATTTTGATCTCAAGACCTGAAGATCATGACCTGAGCTGAAACCAAGAGTCAAGGTTGCTTAACCAACTGAGCCACCCAGACACCCCATGCTGTCTTCCTTTAAAAAGTGGTGAAATTTGCTTTGACATGCAGTTGTGGATTGTGTGGTCAACCTTTTTGGTGTTTGTGTTTAAGCTTTGTTGCACTGGCATTGAGTACCTTTAACTCTAGGGTTCATTTAGTTCAGTCAGTTGTGACCCTTCCTGCGGTCACTGTCCCAGGTGTTCGGTGAGGTATCATACTCCAGCTGGTAGAAGTTTAAACATTTCTTAGGCTTGTGCAAGCTCTAGAAATTGTTTAGCTTACAGCTTGCGGGCAGTTAGTCATTCTTCACTTGACCTCCTAGAGTTCGACCTTGTGCGTGTGTAGACTTTGAGGGGACCCCTCTTCAGAGTTCTCCAGTTCTTTGTATGCATAACTCTCTTTTCTCATGTACTCTGCCCCACAAATTCTAGGCAGCTCAGCCTGCCCAGGTCTCTAGCTCCTAAATTCTGCTAGGAGAATTTAGGGGCTGCGAGGGGCTAGGGCTGGGGCTGAGAGGCTTCTACTTAGGTTCTTCTTCACTGTGCTGCTGTTTGGAATTTGCCCCTGGGCAAAAGGCCAGGGCAGTCATTGGGCTCACCTTGTTTTCTTCCTTTCTCTGGGGGATCACAGTCTATGCTGCCTGTTGTTTACTGTCTGAAAATAGTTGCTTCCTATATTTTTTCCAGTTTTCTTGTTGATTATAGTGGGTTGATGAGTTACTATTTCATGAGCAGAAGCAGAAGTCCTCACATTGATAGGTTTTTCAAATATGAAAAATTTTTTATTTTTTTATTTCTTACATTTCTAATTTAAAAAAATAACTGTCATATTAAGTTTGCTAATATTTTTATTAGGATTCTTATATTTATGAGAGAGATTGGTGTATAATTATTATGATGGAATCATTCTTGTCAAATTGGGCATCAAGATTATGCTGGCCTCATAAATTGAGTTGAAAGTGTTTTCTCCTTTTTCTATTCACTGGAAAAGATTTTGTAAAATTGGTATTCTTTTTTTCAGCCTTTGGAACAATTCAGTGAAATCATCCAAGCCTAGGGATTTCTTTATGGGAAGGTTTTTAATTTCAAATTTACTTAATAGTATAGAACTATTCTGTTTCTTGTTGTGTTGGTTTGGTAAATTGTGTTTTTCTATGAATGTGTTCAATTTATATTGCCAAAAGTAATGTATCATATCTTCATAGCAAAGCTTGAGCTATATTCCATACATCCCATATCATATTTTCAGTAACATCCAGTTCAAAATGCTTTTTTAATTTCCATAGTAACTTCTTTTTAATCCATCTTTTTTTCATTTTTGTTGGAAATGTTTTAGAACTTAGTAGAGATGGTGGTTGTACAACATTGTGAATGCACTAAACATCACTGAATTTTTCACTTTAAATGGCTAACTTTATATTATGTGAATTTTACCTCAATTAAAAACTTTTTAGGAAGTGGATTACTTCAGTTCCAAGCATTTGGGCATTTTTCTTATCTTTTTGTTACTGAGTCTAGCTTTGTTTCACTGCCGTCAGGGAACATACTCTGTATGATGATAATCTTTTCAATTTGTCAGGACTTTTGTGTACATGTTTCATGTGCACTTGGGAAGATTGACTATTCTACAGTAGTAAGGTACCATTTTATATAATATATATTAAATATGTATATAATTATATAATAATACATGTATTACATATATATTAGGTCAA